>NC_133769.1:117654541-117808852 GCF_003597395.2 Chelonoidis abingdonii
TAAATATATAAAATAAAATAAAAAAAAAAAAAGTCTGGTCTGGATAACTTCCACACAAGAGTTTTAAGGATTGACTGAGGAGTTTTGCATCACTGGTGTTAGATTTTATTAAACTTCGGCAAGTTCTAGAGGGAGACAGGAGTCACTGCTGTGCCAGTATTTAAAAAAAGTAAACCAGGTTACCAGCTAACTGTAGGTCTGGAAACCTGGCTTTGATCCTGAACAAAATAATGCAGTGGCTGTTACAAGACTATCACTGAAGAATAAAAGGACAAAAATAAAACTGTGACAATGTAATTTCATGGAAAACAGGTCTTGTCAAATGAATTGTGTCCAGTTTTGGTGTCAGTACATAAAGAAGGATGTTGTAAAAATGGAGAGTTTAGAAAAGAGCTACAAGAATGAATCTAGGTCTAAGAAACACTCTTTACAATAAAAGTTTAATTGTTTTAGCTTGTTGAAGAGATTAAGAGGCATCATCATGGTCTAGAAGTACTTAACTGGGAGAAGACTCTTTAATCCTAGCTGTTTATCCTTGCAAACAGACACATAAGATTCAGTGACTTAAAGTTGAAGGCAGAAATATTCAAACTGGAAATAAAGTGCAAATTAACATTCAGAGTAATCAGCTATTAGTACATTATATAAAGGGGTTATGGCAGATTCTCCATACTTGAAGAGACTAAATCAACATTGGAAATTTTCCTTAAGAGATGCAGTAATTAACTATAAGTTATTGGGCTTGATGCAGGAGTTACTAAGGTGTGAAGTTCTGTGACTATTATACAGAAGGTCAGAGAGAATCATTTTGGAACCTTCTGGCCTCCAAATCTTTGAATGTGACTTGGCCACTTGCACTCTGTGCAGCTTTCTAGAGCAGAGACTTGAAGGGCACAAAAGGCTTTGCTTCCCTTCCCCTACTCGATATTGCTATGACTATTTCCTCCTGCTGCCTCCTCAAGATTTACCTTGGCAGCGGAAGTGTTGAGTCCCTGGTAGTACGGATCACTTCTAATAAACAAAGCAGAATTTAGTGACCTGTTCTTTATTTACTGAAATTGGAATGACCAAAGCATGTCTTCACTTAGTTTGTCCTCTGCGTTTTAGCGTGCTGAAGAATGGATGGCATGGAATTGTTGTAGTTAATGACTTTCGCTCTTGTGATTGATTGATAAAACTCCTCCATCTATATTCCTGCCTTATAAAAACAGGATTCTGGAGTTTGATTTTTTTTCATTTCCAGATCAAAATCCTGGCCTCTGTTGGTACAGTGGTTTCCTGTAACTAGTATTTGAACCTTTCCATTCAAAAGTGTTTTTGGCTTAGTTGCTTTATAGTCCACACCTGAACATAGCCGTTATATGAACAACATACCCATGTATCTCAATGTCTGTACTTTGACCCATTAATCTTTTACCCCCAATCAAGGATATTGCAGATTATGTATTCCTTATGCCATCCAATCTTAAACTGAATTTGGCACACCTTGATTTGTACATTAATCCCTGAATACCCTGAACTTCTACACTTGAACTCTGTACCATTCACTTTTTTTTTTAAAAAATCATAATAAAATTTTTATGCCACCATCTTCAACATGTCCAACTTCTGATTTCCTGGTTTTACTGTTGGAACATCTTGCAGGACCAGCAGAGATGAACAAATCAACACTTCATAGCACAGTCCAATAGGCATAATTTTCTGCTAAGCAGATTTGAGTGAAATTAATCAAATTTAGGTAAACTTTATCAATTCTGAAGTATAAGGCTTGCAAATCTTGCACTGAAATTGACTGCAGCCTCACCCTGGTTTATCCTGGGCTACCAGAATTAAAAAAAATTTGTGGCATCTTCTCAAAATTATTAGAGTTTAGTACTTAAACAGATAAGAGATTGAAACTTTTTGTGTAGGAAGTAATCCCACATTGGTAGGGGAATGGGTTTCATCATTTTGTGGACTTTATAGCTGATTCTAATGACATACACAACTTTACAGAATTTCACTGAATTTTCCAGACTTCTTTGTGCTTGATATAAACATGGATAACACTTCAAAAAGCATCTGAGTCCCTTTTCTGAAAATTTTACCCCTTGTCTTGAATTTGAAATTTCAACTCCACAGTTAACCCATGTTTGGTTTTGGTGTAAAACATAAGATCAGTCTTTTCACTGTCAGTTTTTGTATGAAGTGTTTGTTTTTTCTCTTCCAGAGTTCTGAGGAATGCGACTGTAATGATGAACCAGCTCAGGAAGATGAAGGGTTTATGGGTATATCCCCTCTTTTACAAGCCCACCATGCCATGGAGAAAATGGAAGAGTTTGTGTGTAAGGTAAGCAATATATAAAGAAAACAAATCTATCCAGATGATCACTTGAGCCTAGTAGCTAAATGAAGCTAACGGGCCTTGTTCCTGAAGTAAACTGTGTTGGCAATGAGCTGGGGAACAGCAGGCACACAATGGAGTTGGTCATTGAGCGATTCTCTGTATATCTGCTGCTGCTGCTGTGTTGAATCCTAGGTATGCTATAACTCAATGGTGGGGGGATTGGGGTTCAGGAGGGAGTGTGGGGGGGTGTGGGGTGCAGGAAAGGGCTTAGGGCAAGGGATTGGGGTGCAGAGTGCAGGAGGGGGCTCAGGGCTGGGGGTTGGGCGGGGTTCAGAGTGCAGGCTCTGGCCCAGTGCCGCTTACCTGGAGCGGCTCTGGGGTAGCATTGGGGGTAAGACAGGCTCTGCTTCCAGAAGCATAATGGATGCTTCCCTGTGGCCCCTGGTGGAGGGGTGGGGCAGAGGGTGTTGTGCGCTACTCTTGCTCATGGGTACTTTCTCCGAAGCTCCCATTGGCCATGGTTCCCTATTCCTGGTCAATGGAAGCTGCGGGGGGTAGTGCCTGCAGGCAAGGGCTGTGAATGGAGCCCTCTGCCCCCTCTAACCCCCTCCAGGGGCCGCAGGGACACAGTGCTGACCGCTTCCTGCAGCGGTGCGGGGCCCACGGTGCCATGGGGGTGGCAATCCCATGGACCGGATCCAAAGCCTTGATGGGCCGGATCTGGCCCACGGGCTGTAGTTTGCCCACCCCTGCTATAACTGCATGAACTAGAAAGCATGGAACAATAGAGATTACATTCTGAAATTATTTTAAAGCTGATATTGTGGCTAATGAGTACCCTTTGGGAAACATCTGTGTGTCTGCAGGCGGAATAAAAGCTCTCAGCTTCCAGTATTTCTGGTTCAAGACGCTTTCATTTATAAGGACAGCTCTTTCCAGACTTCTGCAGACATGCACATTTTTTTTGCCTCCACATCATTTGCTTCCATTGTAAAATGGACTTTGCTACCCAAATAGAAGAACAGATTCTTTTAAAGGTCCATCCAAGTAAATCCATTGTGGACTATGTAGATACTGCTGGTCATGAATCTCAGTTCTGTTAAAGTTGTGAGGAATATATTGTATTGGTCTCTGGCTGATGCCCTAATTCTGGGTTTGGGTGGAGTGCTGCCTGTGGCATGCTTATTACTGTGGATATTACTAATGGCTGTTTTGCCATTGGTAGAGGGATCCTCGGAAATCAAGGTTGCATTTTCATACAGTGCTTTGAGCATGTTTTGTGTTTTTAAACAGTGTTGTTCCTCTGCTTTCTCAAAAATGGAAACACCTCTCCCTCCCCGCCCCGCCTTCTTGCTGCACGTGAAGCAAAACACAGTTAATTCTTCTGTAAAACAGCATCTTTAAGAGTGTCTTACTTGAGCTGGTTACTTTAACTAATTTTTGAGCTGTCTTGTGGTGGTCGTGTCTAGAGAGGGCTGGCAGTAGGAAGTGTCCCTTCAAAGGAAAACAAAGCAGCAGTATTCCTGAAATTGTTTTAGGTCCTCACTGTTAAAACAGAAATGAGAACCCAGCAGTTGAAATTAACAATTGCAGGATTCCCTAACCTTAATGCATGCATCTCTGCTCCTATATTCTTATTGCTAAGTGAGCAAATCCCAAAGACGATTGCATCTGTGCCATGCCTGTATGTAGCCTTGCAATGCCAGCTGAGGAGCCAGACTGAAGATTACATGCATCTTGTTAGCTCTGTGCCATTGAGGGAGTGCATGTGATTTTTGCAATGGGGACCGTCTACAGGAGTGGGCACATAAATATGTAAGAAGGAATACAAAAATTGGGAATGGTGTAGATCTACAGTTAGAGCATCAGAGTTCAGGACCTTGCTGGTCCTCTGCTGCTTGGGCTGGCAATGCTGGAAAGGCATCAGGCTTAGCCATAGGGAAAAGAATACTTCTCACTTGACTTTAATGCCCCTCTATGCATTCTGGATAACTGAAATAGTACTGACCGTCATATTAGATTTAACATTTAGACTGCATCAAACACTAGTGAGCATACAATCAGGAATGAGCTTGTATGGGGAGATGGGACTCTGCTCAGGACTTTCTCTGTTAGAGATGGAGAAGAGACACATCTAGCTTTCCTCAGTAAGTTGGATGGGAAGACACCCCTCCCTCCCAAATACTGAATCATTACCACATACTTAACTATGCAAATAAAGCGGCAAAGAGTTCTGTGGCACTTTGTAAACTAACAAACGTATTGGAGCATGAGCTTTTGTGGGTGAATGCATCCGACAAAGTGGGTATTTACCCATGAAACCTCATGATCCAATACGTTTGTTAGTCTATAAGGTGCCACAGAACTGTTAGCCACTTTTACACATCCAGACTAAAACTGCTACCCCTCTGATATTTGACATGCAAATTAAATCTACTTTTGGCCTTTGTTGAGCAGTTAAAATGAGCTTGGTTGTCTTTCTGTTTGTTGGAGTTTTGAAATATTCCACTTCCTGCACTGGTGGAAACACTAGCTCAAGTTCATACCATTAGTGTGGTGTGTAGAATAGGGACTGGTACAACTTGGGACTTGAGCACAAAGATATGTCTGTCCCAAAGGGAACTCTCTGCTTCCTAGACTTAGTTCATTAATTTTGGTTACTTTAAAGCACTGACACTAATTCAGGATTTCTTATTTTTCCCTTTGTCATGCCTACTGTTTATGCAACTTTACTGGCTGAGACTCTAACCATGCACTCTTAACCTCCAGGTGTGGGAGGGCCGATGGCGGGTCATACCCCATGATGTTCTCCCTGACTGGCTAAAGGATAATGACTATCTGTTGCATGGACACAGACCACCTATGCCCTCCTTCCGCGCTTGCTTCAAGAGCATCTTCAGAATACACACAGAGACTGGCAACATCTGGACACATCTTCTTGGTATTTCCATTATGCTTTAAAGTGAATGTGCACTGTTAATTATTGAAGAGCATAGGCAGCTGGGAAAATATTTTTAGGGGGACTGAGCCAGCCCTGCACCCACTCCATAGTGGCGGCTCCTGTTCTGGGGCCCCTCACTCTGGCCTATTGGCTCACTGCTCTCATATTAGAGGAGCCTGCTACAGCGTCACGAGTGCATCAGTATCCAAACCGAGTCCTCCCTGCATGATGCCCTGCCCAACCTCCTCCTTGGCCCTGGTGCTGCCAGACATGGGCCTTAGGATCCTCGCTTCCTGTGGGACTATCGCCCCACCCCACTGAACCTTCCCAGGAAGTGCCATTTAGGAGCAAGGAGCCAGCATCCCCTGTTGGGACTAAGGTATCTAGCTCCACCTACCAGGAATGCTGTGTGCAGCCACATGTGAGGCTTTGCTTGCTAACCTGGGCGCGCATGTGGACAGCAGGGTAGCTCCAAATAGTTGGAGTGGGAGGGACTGAGACCTCTGTAGACCTAGCCACCTACTGCCTAAGCTTAGGAGTGGTGTGGAAGGCCCTTTAGCTTGGGCAGAGTCATAGGTGCCATTATTCTTCCAGCAGTGACATGCTGGATAGGGTTCCAGGTGTCCCTTGTTAAAATTCTCCTACCAAAGGTTAGGAGGATTAAGGTGATTTCCTTGTCTTTGGAGTTCAGCACCTCTTGGTACTGCTAACTCAGCACTGAGATCTTCTCCTTGGGGCCCAAAAGCATACATTCGAAGATCACTTCTTGCCTTCAGAGTGCACAAAAGGTGCAGCAAGTATTAGGGGACTGGGAAAAAAATATACTAGAAGGGCATTTCCTGGATCCCAGAGAAAGACATTCACCCTTTTCCTGCCCCCTTCTCCAATTACACAAATTGAAAGCTGTGCTGTGCTACTGACATGTGGCTTTTTCAGGAACAAAGAGTAAGTATGTATGCTATAAGTGCTTAATACATTTTTGCATGCCAAGTGCTGTTGTCTTCCCTCTTTGTAGTTGAGACAGCATTTTTGTTAAAAGGGGAAACATGCGCTGTTAGCTTACCCTTTCCCTCACCTGTGCTCCTCTTCCACTGCAGCATGCAATCTTCCCCAGTGCCCAGGGTTTATCACAAGGTAAGCAGACACACTTTGTGGGAGTGCTGTGTTAAAGCAGTGACACTTCATCACTGCATTTCAGTCGAGGAGAATTGGATGTAGCTCTTCTCAGACCTTTTTGTGCCATTCTTCATTTTGCCTGAAAGGTACTTACTCCTTCCTTCCTCTCCTGGGGAGGTGTGCTACTTCCTGTTCCCTGCCAAACTAGGGGCAAAAGTCTGGCCAGAGGGTCAAACCTCCCTGGCAATGCTGAGCATTATCTGCTGTATACTCCTTTCTCATTGCCCAGGACACATTATCATAGTGTGAGCAGAAGTTTAACTGACCCAAAATTAGTTTTAAATTCATATTGCAGTGACTCTATACCACTAACCCTCCTGCCCAGCTTGGGAGGATAAAAACCCACTCTTATACTCTTCCAGCTGTTGAGTGAACAGCAGTATTCTTTGGCAAACAGCTTAAGCTTTGAAATAAATACACCAGAGCAGCAAACTGGGCTCTGTGTTGAGTTGCTGATCTGTGAAGGTAGGCTGAGCCACTGTATCCAGGAGCTCAGACAAGGTCTTTCATAGATATGCCAATGATTTTGAGTCAGCGATGTCTTCACCTTGATCATAAGCATCCTTGTTCCTCCTTGCATGGTGGAAGCCAAGCAAATAAGAAATGCTACTTTGCAGAGATTCAGGAGGGCTGGGGTGGTATGTGGTCTTTATCTGAGACTGAGCTGTGAAGAAGTGTGTCGGTCACAGCGAGAGAGAGAGAGAGAGATTGGTGCTTCTGGGTAATAGTGGGCTTTTCAATGAATACCACAATTTGCGGAATGGGGTCATATAATTCCTATGAGGACTAGGATTCATGATTTCCCAGCCTTTACCTTGGAAATGGAGAAAGCTATGAATGGTATTACATCTAATGTTAGGGTTTTCCTTAGCACTTAAATTAGCAGTCAAGGACACAATACAGATGAGGTATACTGCTGGTGTATTACCTGAGAAAATCTAGGGCACTCCGCCTATTCCCTACTGAGGGCTCAAGGTGTGACCTAATCAATTTAGGCACCCCCACCCTTTCCCTTCCAAGGGCTCAGGGTGTAAGGCCCTATCCTTGCCCAGGGGGTTCAGGAAGAAACCTGTTCAATTTAAGTACCTGCCCTTTCCCTTGGGACTCAGAGCTCAATGGGTCTGCAGAACCTTTTCCCAGTGAAAGAGCCTTACATAGTTGTGCTCTAAACATCTGTTTGTTAGCAACACACACAGAATACACGTACCAAGCAAATCTCTTAGGCTCACCACTCCCAATATATAGACAAATTTCACTCCATGTCCAGTCAGGATCACCTCATCCGGGGGTTCCTGGCAATGCCTCTACAAATCATGGTCGTGCAGAGGGGTCAGAGTTCCAGCAGCTTGATGTTGAACTGCAGTCCGGAAATGGTTCCCAAAGAACATTTTTTTCATTTACATTATATAGGTACACCTAGCTCCCTCCTTCAAATTTACTAAACCTATTACATTATCCAACACTCCTAAATAACAGAAATTTTAAACAATTACGCACTGACACCTGTCTTTCATGCCCACATTGTAACTTGTTACTTTCTCTATTTGTGCAGATGGTCTGCATAAAACACTAGTCAGAGGTTATCTTACCATTTGTTGAGTCTTTCTGCATTCTCCTTAATTTCCCAGAGTCTTTACAACCTTGTTGGTTATAACTCTCATTAGGAACATTCCTGAGGTGGGGGTGCTTAATCACCAGCAGAGTATTCCTTTTTATTTTGTTTTCCACTTTTGGTAGTGAACTCCGAGTTTCACCCAAGGCTGGTTTATTATGGAGGGTGAGGGTGGATCACAACCTAGGCTTACAGGTGAGTGGTGGTTGTGTGCTCAACCAGATTCTGGGTACCTCACAAAACAAGTGAAACCATGGTTTCTATTCACATGTGTACAAATGCAATCTGAGGGTCAAACATAGGACTGATTAGATCAGAGCACATGAAAGTGTAACATTGTCATTATGATCTTTGTTCAGTATTCCTCATGCCTGTAAACTTGGTCCAGTACCGTACCTTTCAGGTTACATCAGTCTGATACCTCTGTCTTATCTTTACTTAGGTTGTGTGTTCTTCCTGTGTCTGGGAATCTTCTACATGTTCCGGCCAAACATGTCCTTTGTAGCACCTGTGCAGGAGAAGGTGGTTGTTGGAATGTTCTTCTTGGGAGCCATTCTTTGCCTCTCCTTCTCCTGGCTCTTCCACACGGTTTACTGCCATTCAGAAGGTGTCTCTCGGCTCTTCTCCAAGTAAGTATCCAGAGCGGGGGAGTACATGCTAGTTGGGCAGAATAGGGCGGGAAGTCCTGGGTAGGGTTTGGGAGTCCCACTGTAACTGTAGTGTGCCTAGTAACGTGGCCACGGAAACACTTTTGAATACTAGTTGGGTAGGGGTTGCATGCAGTTTCTTCCAGCCCAACATTCTCTAGACCAAGGGTATAAATACACTCTATCTCTTTGCTGGAGCAGTTTCAGAACCAACTTATGCTTTTCGCCATCAAGACGACTATACCTAAATATTTAACTAATTACAGCTTAGATTCTGAAGTCTAAAAGTGTAACTTATTTGCCTTTGTTCTTTTTTAACCTGTTTTGAGTCATCTTGGGCCTTGCTAGACATAGTAGATTTGCCCAATAAAAAGTGGTTTAGGAGTATTTCTTTTGCCCCTGTTAAGCACTCTGCTGTGGCTGGACAACGAGGGCCTTTTACTTGAAGTCTGCAAGTCTACCACAAAAAGAGCTCCGAAGGCCCAAAAGGCTCCCACCTAAAGAACCTGTTCCTGCAAGAGGCCATGATAGTTCCTCTGTCAGGAAGCAAACAGTCTGTGGGAATTGTGCATCTGGAATGTGGGGACTTTGTCTGCTCTGCAGATATAAAAACATCTCAGTTGATGATCTGAGTGGCTGTTTCGTAGGTGGTCACTGAGACATTCTGGTGTGGACTTGTCAAACAAGTCAGAACAAAGTGTCCAGAATTCTGTCTGCACTCAAGCAGGACCTACAGCGTCTATTTGCTGTCTTTTTTTTTTTTTTTTTTTTTTTTTCTGGTAAGTCCTGCTTCTGCCCACACTTAGTTAATTTTTTCTTATCCTCAGAATAAAAACTTGAGGTACTCTTAGAGGGGGTGGGCTATTTATACCCTGAGCCTGTGGAATGTTGGGCTCANATTCTGGTGTGGACTTGTCAAACAAGTCAGAACAAAGTGTCCAGAATTCTGTCTGAAACCACAGTAGACATTGAGGGGGCATTTTTTTTTTTTTTTTTTTTTTTTTTTTTTTTTGCGTCAAGAAAATGCTCCTGGATGTTTTTAGTTAATTTTTTCTTATCCTCAGAATAAAAACTTGAGGTACTCTTAGAGGGGGTGGGCTATTTATACCCTGAGCCTGTGGAATGTTGGGCTCAGGGGAACAGCATACGCCTACTGACCACTGCTCAAAAATGGTCTTAACTGCATGGCTAGGCAAATAACGTCTGCAGTGGGGGTCTGTGGAAGTAATCATTCAGTGAACAAGATAAGTAATCCCCATTTTACAGGGATAAGATGGCTCTTAATATAAACAGTACATGGGGTGGTACAAGAACTTCTGGGGCTGGCTTTCTTTGTCAACCTGTTTTGTTCTGTTCTAGGCTGGATTACTCTGGCATCGCACTTCTCATCATGGGCAGCTTTGTTCCATGGCTTTACTACTCCTTCTATTGCAATCCTCAGCCCTGCTTCATCTACTTGATCGTGATTTGTGTCCTGGGCATTGCAGCCATAATAGTCTCCCAGTGGGACATGTTTGCAACCCCTGAGTACCGAGGGGTAAGAGCAGGTAAAAAACAATTTTATTTTTTGCTTCTTTACTACCGTTGATCCATCCGACTGACTAATTACAAAAGCTGACTCATAGGAAAAGCCTGCATTGCCAAAGGATGTCCCTGTGTGTGGGGAAACACAACTAATGCATTCTTGGACAGTAAACTTGGCACTTCTGCTGTAAGAGGCATTTGTGTTAAGTTAGACCCTCTGGGTGCAGGAGTAGGGGGCAGCACATGGAATGGGAGAGGCAGTTAACAGTATTTCCATCATTATTAAACAGGTCTTTACCTTTTTAAACAGTCTGACTACCATGGACTCCTAGTACTGCTCATCATATGGCTATAATATTAGGTTAGCCTCCCTGCTGAGTGCAACTGAGAAATTGACATATAATCATCATCTTGTGGATATCTAGCTTTTCTCTCTTTGACTATGGTAGACAAAAGTAGTTACTGTCGCCTTCACCAATCAAGAATAAGGAGTCTTTGGGTAACACAATTTAATGCTATATCAAGTTTCTCATGTTTCTTCATGTTCATTTTGTGTGTATACAAACCTGTATGCACTCCAAGGTACTATTCCTTATATTCAGGAAAGGTCTGAATGTCTGGATACAGCAGGGAGTTCAGTCTCCTGAATACTAACTGTACGGAAGATGGAAATTCTTACTGAAAAGGCTTGTTGTTCAGATCTTCAGGGTTTAATACTCTATGCTAGGACAACCTTGAAATCTGCCAAGCTGTGATCTGGCAAGTTACAGGATCAGATAAGCCTCAGGTGCAATTTCTTCCATGTTCATTCTTGGGGCAACCTGTATGCTATGCTATAAATAGTCTACATCACTGGTCATTTCCTTTTTCTTGCATGTCATTCTCTACCATACTTTCAGTAGCAGAATATTTTATGGGATCTAGGCGCCCTCTATAGCCCAAGAATGTTAACACTCAAGTTGGTGCATAGATGGCCTGTACAAAGAGCCACTAACACTTAGTATGTCTAGAAGAGCTGTTGACCAATACCCGTAGGCTATGTCTGCAGTACCCTCCAGATCGGCAGGTAGCGATCAATCTATCAGGGATTGATTTATCGCGTGTAGTGTAGACGCGATAAATCGATCTCCGATTCCTCTCCTGTCCACTGCTGAACTCCAGCAGGGCAAGAAGTGGAAGCAAAGTCTAACAGGGGAGCCGTGACCGTTGATCCAGCGCCACGAGGATGCGAAGTAATTAATTTTAATTCGATCTAAGATACGTCAACTTCAGCTACACTATTCTTGTAGCTGAAGTTGCGTATCTTAGATTGACACCCCCCACACACCCCCATCCCCACCCCAGTGTAGACCAGGCCATAGTGTATCAAGGCACTCTGTACTTTCTTGAGCACTTTCTTTGTTATGGCATAAACTTGCTGCCATACTTCGGACCTCCAGCTTCAACAGCTTCCACCTTAAATCTTTTGTGAATGTTAGGCTCTGCCTATTCTGCTTTTTGTCCAAGCCTGACTCCACCCTTTTGTTTTCCTCCTAGGAGTATTTCTGGGTCTCGGCCTCAGTGGTGTCATCCCCACCCTGCACTTTGTCATCTCTGAGGGCCTTCTCAAGGCAGCCACAATGGGGCAGATAGGCTGGCTGGCACTCATGGCCTGTCTGTACATCACTGGTGCTGCACTGTATGCTGCCCGTATACCAGAGAGATTCTTTCCGGGCAAGTGTGATATCTGGGTGAGTCTGCAAAGTGGGTACTAACAAGCTTGTTATGTTGAGGTCTGGTATTGCTATGCTTTTGTGTGTGTTTGATTATGGCAACTAAGTATAACTGCTTTAAAAGCTGCTTTTGAGATTTCATAATTTGGGAAGAAATTAGTGGATTTGACCATTGAAAAGTTGACCCAATGCTGTCATGGATCATTGAAATGCCTTTACAAAGGCTAGCTCTGGGACTGTACCTTGTCACTGAGGCTCTGCCATATGCATGCCACTTTGCTCCTAGTCTTTTAGGGATACTTCAGATGGATAGACAGCATTTATACAAACCCATTGCTCATGCTGTTACCTATAAATTAGAATTATAGAATATCAGGGTTGGAAGGGACCTCAGGAGGTTATCTAGTCCAGCCCCCTGTTCAAAGCAGGACCAATCCCCAGACAGATTTTTGCCTCAGATCTCTCAAGGATTGAACTTGCAACCCTGGGTTTAGCAGGCCAATGCTCAAACCACTGAGCTATACCTCTTCCTTTAACGTGGGAGATATGATCAATATTACTTCCTCATGGTTTCCATTCTGCTGCACTGTAATCACTCACTTCCTGGGTTCTTATCCTGGATAGCCAGTGACTGAACTTCAGATTTTAGTATTAACTAAAACCTCAAACTACTTGTTGACTCATGTTCAGCCTGGCTCCCCTTATGGTGAGGGAGAAGACAGAACTGTGTTTTGAAAATCCACTTGATGACATTGCATCCAGGACTAGAGTAGAGTTCCAATATCTATCCACGTGTGTAAGATAGGACATGTCAGGAATCCCAGCAGCAACAGTGTATCCCTATTGCTAGGCATTAAGAGTCTAAGGAAAAAATACACTGTAGTTCTAAGCCTTTTGGCCTAGTGTGAAATCTGCCGAAGACCACTATGAAGGAAAAGCATAACTGTACATTCATTTCAAATTTCAACTGTGCAAGTGATCTTGGTGGCTGTGAAATCTGAAGCAGAGTTTTTCCCCTGCTTCCGGTGAATATAGCTTGGAGGGGGATGGGAATGCTGTAGCCAGTGATAATACAGTGACTGGTGCAATATGGGATCTTGAATAGCCCAGCAAGTAATGTTAATAAGCTGCTGCTGCTGTGCACTGCTGTATGCTTCAGCTCAACGCATGTCTCTTTGGAAAGAGGTTGGTACTTGGTTTCCATATGTCTCTGGCTGAACAGAAATGTCTTGTTTCCACAGTTCCACTCCCATCAGCTGTTTCACATCTTTGTAGTGGCTGGAGCTTTTGTACACTTCCATGGTGTTTCAAACCTTCAGGAGTTCCGTTTCACAGTTGGGGGAGGCTGCACGGAGGAGGGAGACATGCAGTAAAACCTGCCTTCAGCCCAGGATCATAACCAAAACAATGGACTGCAAGAAGCATTGATGTTAACTGGCTAGTGACATGAACACGTGAGAATCCAAGCCTCATGTAATGGGATATGGAAGCTTCTTGGGATTTCTGACACGATAAATTTATACCTCAAACAATGGAGTGAATCAATTTGAAGACCAGGAAATTCTTAAACACTAACTTATTCTTGATCTACAGATTGAGCTACAGAGGACTGTTTCCTCTGTTCAATGCCATATTTATTTGTAGAAAATGGGAGGGATGGCTTAGCAGTTTTCTTTTTAAAATCTAGGCTAAGATTTATATCTTCTTTAGGGGCAGGGGAAGGAGCTGATTTTAGATGCTCTTTTGGGGAAAAAATTGTAAATAAGATTTCTAACTTTCTGTTAAAATAAATTTATATAAATGTTTTAAACAAATGGGGTGGGGGGAAAGAGGGTTTTGTATAGAATGCAACATGCAAGTACCACACACTGTTTCAATTTTGCACAAAAGAAGTGACTGCAGGAGGACCAGGTAAAATCCTTGGGAGTGAGGCATGATGGTCCTGCAGACTCTTCCTGGAAGCTGGCATGTACTGGGCAATATGGCATTCTGGTCAGTGTTTGGAGCAGGGTCAGAACATGGCACATAAAGGTTGGCAATGGCCAGATGCCTACTTTTTTAATCAGGCTGTCTTTCAGGTCTCAGTGTTAGTAAGTTTAGCTACTCAAGGTAACTAGAATGATGCATCTGACCCCTGCCCATCCACATGGGGCAATTGCCTTCTGAGCTTTCTTGGCCCTTTAGGAGGGTTTGGACTGTGAAATTAAAATGAAGTTGAATGGTTGCCACATGAAGTGGAGTGTAACGGGGTGTGTATGTGAGATGTGGCTCATGAATTGATTCCATGGGTACCTTTCTGCAAACAAAAGCCACTGTTTTCTACCTTTCTGGTTGCCATTCATGGATCTACCATGCTTTGATATGATTACATGTTGCTAATGGCACTTGTGAAAGAATAGAACCGCTACCCAGGTGGGTAAGCATGTGAGGAGTAATAGGCTGGCACTGGAAGGAAGACTATTGTTTGGCTACTTGCATACACTCTGGATTTTTTATTGGATTTCTTCCTTATCCACAGAAGTCCTAGTGTTAAATTGACTAAATTCCCTGTGCTGCAACACTCTTTCCTACCATTGCCTCTGCTCCTGCTGGGAGAGCAGCTGGCTTCTCTGGTATCATGGGCAGTGCTGTGCTGTGAAGCAGCCAGCAGGAAGCACTTAGATTTAATGGTGTCCCTTGACCTAACACATCACCTTCATGTGTGTACAGAGCCCCTTGTCCTACAGAATCTTGTGACTTTTTTAAATCTGCACTAAACCCTGCACAGTTCTCACTTTTCAGGTCCAGTCATTGTGATTTCCCATCCGTGCTTAACCAATGGGGTAGCTGGCTTTTTTTTAACCCGGAAGTAAAATTGAGATCATTTGGACTATCGTGGAGCCTCTGCATAGGGGGAAGCATATATTCTTCTCTCATTGCATTGGTGTGCTTGATCTCTGGAGCCTAGTCAGAAGCCAGAGAGATAAGCAGATTGTTGAAGAATCTTCTGAGTCTTGGGGCAAAACTGATTGTCTGGTACACAGTGTATGGCACAGAAGTTTCATGTACTAGAGTAAGACTTTAGTTGCTGGAAACCTCTCACCTAGGATTAAACAGCTCCTAAAATGCTGTGATTCACAAAGCAATAGGAAGGTAAAATTGTTCTAAATTTTTAAAGGGTGAAAGTTCAAATTTGCAAGTTAAAAAAGTGGACTGTAGAGATCTTAAGTAAACATTCTTGGGAATCCAGGCTATTAATGTTTCAAGCAGTTATCTTGACTAATAGGGTTGAACAGAAGTGGAAGACTTTGATTATATTCAAGATTCCTCACTGTTGACTCTAAAAAGGAAGTATTTTCTCTTTTGCCCTTTGGTTAGAGTGTTATTTTCAGAAATTTTGAAATAAAGCATAGCTGTAGAAAGAGGTGCTTTGTGGGAGCTTGTGGGAGGCTTAGAGGGATGTTTTTCTTGGTGGGGTCACCATAGTGGATGTCAATAGGACTGAAGGAAAGGCTTGTATTGTATTGTATTGTGGGTTTGTGCAGTGCCTAACTGGAATACATAGCAGTATTTAACCAGGCACTTTTAATGAGAGGGTTTAATAAGCATTGGCAGGAAGGGTGCTCTGCTGCTTGAGAAAGCAGTGGTACATATCAGAACCAGACTTGTTCTGGAAAGCACTTTGGATACCTCTGTATCAATACCAGCAAAAGTGGCAGTCTCCATCCTGAATCACTCTATGCTCACTCCCTGAGGGGACATTGTAACCTGGCCCAACACAGCACAGAACTATTACAAAAACACAATGCTTCACCTGCTATTCTTAACCCAGTCAATCTCTGTTTAGGAAGTTTTTGTGCTCCAATAAACTGCCTAGTTGTGTATTCCCCCCCAGCGCTTGCTGAGAACTCTTCCCAGGTTGGCACCTGAATGCCTTACTCTCAGCAGTCAGAGGCTTGCTTGCTCTGTGTGCAGATTATTGCCATAGAATAGATAGGACCTACAGCTCCTTTCCTTCCCCATTAAATAGTGGCCTTGTTCAGTATTTTCTTTCTTTTTTAAATTGCTTACTATTGGAAGCAACAAAGCACATTTTGGGATTTTTGATGGTTGGGGTCTCTGGTGGTTGGTTCCATATAAGATAGGATCTCATGACTTGCTGTGTTCTTAACGTCTGCTAATAAAAGAACCAAATGGGATATTGATCAAGTTTGGCTCTTTGTTGCTTTGTATCTTATTTACAACAATAAAACAGTTTCTTCACTCCCTTCCCCAATGCTTCTGGCTGACCAATCAGCTTGTTACGAAGGAGTCTGATAGTCCAGAAACTGGAAAGTTCTCATTACTTGCTTGGAGCAGGATTGGGGATGTAGTGTGAACACTAGGACAGGACCTAGATGCTGGCAAATAGTTGCACAAGTGTTGCTAGATAGTATCCCTTTATCTATGGTTGAAGTAAGAGGAGTACAAGTCCAATCTGACTCACTTATGAGGCAGGCTTCAGAGCTATTTTATTTCCTTAAACTCTGCCTTAAGTAAGGACGCCCATACACTGCAGCTAGTGTGTGCTCACCTGGAGTAAGTCTTAATTCTTTAATTGTGGCCTTCACCCACTGCTCTACTGATGGACCCTGAGTTTGACACCATAGGGACCAAGCTTGTCACTCATGCCTCTATGCCTAATAAATGAAGAAAACTTAAACTTGGTGTATGTTGTATGATGGAAACGCTGCCTTACTTCTAAACCTTCTTAGACACTATTTGCATTGTAGGGCCTGACTTGTGTCAAATTGTTTTTTTATAAGTTTTTTATCTAGCTCTCAACAGCTGGGCAAATTCTGTTTAAAACTGTTTTATAAACTGGATCAGTCTAGCAAACAGGATCAGCAAACTATAAGCTTGTTTGTGATTCCAGGACAATGGATGTCTCCAGAGGTTAAAAATGCTTTGGCAATTACTTACAAAGTTAAATGGCTCCATTATCAAAAAGTAGGGTAGACGCTTGCTCCAACAGTGTTCTGTACACTTCCTTTATTGTGTATCCTGTCTGCACTAGCAGGAGAAGAGTTTTAAATGCTGGCTGAGTAATTGTGGGCTAAGGGGACCTGTTGGCATCATTGCCATCAATGAGTCACTTTCCTATTGTCAAGCATCCCTTTCTAGGATAGACAATATCTGCACTAAATGTCTAGAGAAGCCTGTTTTGAAGTACTGCCCCAAGAGTCACCTGGATCTGACTGCTTTGGATTAGAAAATAAAATTTTGGTCAGTGCTTTTTACTCTCAGAAGAACTTGGTGCATGGATTATGACGGTGGGTCAGAATGTGGTTTGGAGTGTCACTAGTGTTAACTCTTACTGCTTCACACAACACAGTTAACCTAGGGAACTTGTTTCTGGGGAATACTGTGAAGGCCACAAGTGCAACTAGGTTCAAAAAAAGATGTTCAGGGATGCAAACTCAAGCTCCGGGTGTCTCTAAACTGCCAGAAATTGGGACTTGACGACAGGATGGATCACTTGGTAATTGCCCTGCTCTGTTCGTTCTCCCTGAAGAATCTAGCAGCAGTCACTGTTGGAAGACAGGAGACTTAGCTAGATGGACAATTGGTCTGACCTAGTATGGCCGTTCTTATGTTACATTCCAAAGGGCAGGGGAATGAGTATATTTCAGTCTCCCTGGGCAAGATTGCCTTTCCTTACCCTGTCCCTCTTCTCAGGCAGCTGCTGGACTGGGAATGAAATGAGCCTTTGTGCTGACATGGAGCCCAGCCGACCTTCTAGGAGTGTTACAGCTCCTTATTGTGCATAGGGGAGCAGAAAAGAACGCTGCAGTAGCACTGAGTGAAAACTAATTCTGAACAAATGTGTGTTGTGTTGTAGCATTTAACTGGGATGGTTTTGCTATGTATAGTACCTAGCCTAAATGGCGTACTGACTAGTGGGACCTCTAGGGCTACCACAATACAAATAAATGATGAAAGAAAATAGGGTCTAAGGCTTCCTCTGGGGAAAAAAAAAGTAACTCACCTTCTAAATCAGTGAGGTGGTTACCTGCTGGAGGGTTGGCAACAGGGCATGGAGCTGGCGGGAAGCAAGGATATCGGAAGCTCTTGTGAACAGTGAATGTTAGCAGCTGTTTTGATATTCCTGGAGCCACACTCTGGTTAACACTAAAAATTGGTCAACTCAGTACAAATTGGACATTCAGTGGTGCTGCCAAAAGAGCTTCATGCAACAAAATACAAAAGTTAAATTGTCTTGTACCTCTTTCTATTAAATAAGTTTCACATGAGACCACCAACTTTCCCAGTTGCAGAAAATATCAACAGGCACTGCTGTTAGCAAAGCACCTTACCTGGGTATGGTCAGAGGAGCTGTTGTAGCCCCCATTATATGCTAGATGGGCATATGATTGAACCAGAGACTGAGACAACTGCCTCCCCCTTAATCTTCCGGGGTGGGGTGGTCGGGGGAGGAAACAAAAAAATATTCCCTTATGAGTGGCCCGCTTTTTGGAATCGTGAGGTTTCCCACCAGCTCCACACTGATCAGTTATTATTTCACGAGTGTCCATGGTACACTAGGCTTTTGCCAAACAGAAGAAGGCTTGGTTCCTGCTCCACAAATGCTGCTTGCTTACAGTCAAACAGCTGCAACTCAGCTGAAAGGCTTCTGATTTTGTTTTCAGGATAATATCCCACATACGTTACTGCAACCACCCAATGCTGCGAGGTAGGTGCAAGGCTAACTGTCCTAATTCTCAGTTTCTTCCCCCATAACCCATTTCCTAGTTAGAGCTAAGGAGCGGTTCCTGCCATGTTGTACTTGAGGGTTTAGTAATTCAGGTGAAAGATCTGCCGCAGGCAGAGCAATGTGAGCTAAGATTCTGCATCATGTTTAAGTACATAAAGCAGGGCTTGTAGGCCTGGTCTTCACTGGGGTGGGGGATCAATCTAAGTTATGCAAGTTCGGCTACGTGAATAATGTAGCTGAAGTCAGTGTACTTAGAGCTACTTCCTGCGGTGTCTTCACTGCGGTAGGTCGACTGCTGACGCTCCCGTCAACTCCGCCTATGCTTCTCGCTCCAGTGGAATACTGGAGTCGATGGCAGAGCGCTCGGCGGTTGATTTATCACGTCAAATCGACCCCCGCTGGATGGATTGCTCAAGAGGTAAGTGTATGCATGCCCTTATATTGGCTGCAGCCATTGTACTAGGTAGTAGGATAACTTTACTGTAGCCATCTGGCCTTGCCCCATCACACAGGCTACAAGATAAAGTAATGAGAAACAGGTATGTTAGCCCCAGGCTAAACAAATCCCTAGTACCCTGGTAACCAAATGGCTGTTGCTCCAGGTTAATCAAGGCACTGAGCATTAAGACTTGCCAGAAGCAGCAATAGCTACTAATAGAACACCCTGCAGCAATCAAGGCATGCTAACAGGGCACCTGGGTAAAAAGAGCGCACTCTCAGTCAGGCAGGTAGGCAAGCCAGAGGAGACAGGTAGGTGTGAGGACTGGAGCAAGAAAGCAAGGAGCGAGAGGAAGCGTGGAACCGCGGAGATTGAGGAGGACAAGTGTAATCAGACACCAGAGGAAGGTCCTGTGGGAGAAAAGAAGGTGGAGGAGCCAAATGGGAATTACCCAGATTGTAGCTGTCAGCACTGTTACAGGAGGCACTATAGACAGCTGCGATCCACAGGGCCCTGGGCTGGAACCCGGAGTAGAGGGCGGGCCCGGGTTCCCCCCAAACCTCCCAACTCCTGATCAGACACAGGAGGAGCTGACCCAGACTGTGGGTTCCACAAGAGGGGAAGGTCACTGAGGTGAACAAATCTGCCAATAAGCGCAGGACCCACCAAGGTAGAGGAGGAACTATGTCACACATGGTATTTCTCAAATTTGCAAACCCCCATCAAATGCACTTCTGAATTTTAACCAAAATGCATGCTTCCTCCCACCTTTCGACTCAGGATTGTGGCAGGGGGAGATGGAATTAAATGCCTTCAGAGCTATATCGTTGCTACTAATCAAGGCCTCAATGCTGCTACTGCTATGGGAAGGAAGTTAGGTCTTCATAGCTGTGATCTCCCCAGACAGGTTCTATCAGTAGATGCTGCTTGAATCCAGCAGCATCTCTTATGAAGGCCACAACCACTGCTTTCTGCTTCAGCAGACTTCTCATAAGGACTGCCACTGTCAGAATCCTATGCTTGCGTTGTATGCAGCTGTGGGAATGAATAAATATGACTGATAAGCTTCTGCATGATGCATCCCTCAGCGTTGCTCCTTTCATCTCATTGGAAGGAGGCGGGTGGCAGATGTTCTCTGCTCCCACCCTGGAACGTGTTCATTTGGCTGTTTACAGAATTGTCACTGTGCACCTTTGAGAAACTCTAGGGGCATATAGACCCTTCTTCCTGGGAGAACCTCCACTGTAGTCTGTTTCAGAGGTTGTGGCACAATCTCACACGATTGAGCAGATTTACTAGTCAGCCCAGAGCAGTGTTACTCATTGTGAGGGCAAACAGACATGGACATCATGTATTGCTGTGTGAATGATTTCTTCCTGGGCGCACTCAGATGAGTGAACATCTCAGCTCTGAAACCAAGCAAGAAATGTGCTGTGTCTGAAGTAGAGGAAACCATTATCCATAGGTTCAGGGTGTGTCTGTGTGCTGAGTTGCAGTGGTTTTAGCTAAAGGTATGATTATAAACCAATTTTAGTTAAACTGCTGGGAAGGGCTGTTTGGGCACTCTTATTTTGGTTTAAACCAGTTTGTTAGTTTGACTTAAATTGATTATGAATATAGGTTGAAGCTAAACTGAACTAAATGCCATGTGAGTTTGCACCTGTTTAAACTGGTGTGTTTGTGTGTAGACAAGACCTCAGTGCTGGAGATGCTTCAATTAACTCTGCATCTCCTTCAACCTCAAACCCCTCCCTCATAGCAAGAATTTCATTGATCTAGGCAACACACTCCCATGCTTATTTTGTATGTCAAACTGCTGTGTCTATGGTAAGTGGCTGTCACACTCCCCCCCCCCCCCCCCCGCATCCACTCTCTTATTTCTTAGATACTGGACTTGCAGTGCTAAATCAAACCATCTGGCTGCTGTGGATTCAAAATCCAAATGAGTTAGCTGAGTGCTACTGGGAGTTAAAACTCCAGATCTGGGTCCTAGGTTCCAGGAACAGAATCTGCTCTGAAATATACACAGCACCTTTTAGAGTTTAGTAAAGTAAATAAAAGCCAGTCCTTCATCCTGCAATTTCTTCTGGAATAGTTAACTGAGTTTGCATTTGTTATGTATTCCCCATCTAGAACTAACCCTCTCTGCTGTGCCCTTTATTCCTCTGATTCACCTGAGAGAAACAGGCTCTTTTTTGCTTCTAGCTACAATACAATTACAACAAAGTAGAGCTGAGTGGGAATTTTTGTCCAAGACAGTTTTTCATTAGAAAATGAAGACTTGTCAAACCCGAAACCTTTCCTTGAAACTTGGCTTCCCTATGAAAGTTTCACCTTCTTGGGTCATGATGGAATGAGAGAGAGCGTTATAAGCTGCCCCTTCCACCTCAAATTTTGCCCCCTCTATAAAAAAAAAAAAAAAAATTTCAGATCCACAGTCCCATGTGCATGTGCCCAAGTGTACAAACATACATTTTTGCTTGTCCTAAACAGAGGAAAAAATTACAGCTGTGCTTCATCATGCCATGCTGTGGTGGCAGCATAATGCCACTCAGCTGGAGCTGAACAATGGCTTCTTTCACAGCTGCTAGTTTTACTTCTGCAGTCACGATCTGTTTTTTATTTTTGCCTGGGCTGCCAAGTGTGTGGGGCTGAGGAAGATGGCAGTAGGAGCAGCTGCTTTTTCTGGGCATTTTTCCTTAACTTCAGGACCGCGTGAGAGCTGATATTCCTGTCAAACAAGCAAGCAACCAGAGCGTGGGAGCACAGTAAATCCCACTGTCACAGACAGGGAAAGCTGTAGATGTATTTGGAGCACCTTTTGACAGTCAAAAAAGCACCTTTCATCCTTCTAAGGATTAAAAATACCAGGAGCATCAGACAGTGCTCCATTAGGCCTTCTAGTCAAGGGAATACAAAGGCCTGCTTTCAAGGAGAACCAGCCTTTAATCATAAACAGGCCTGTACAGTGACGACTGCTTCAGGGAGCACAAAAGGCTGACTGACTTCTGCACTCATTTGGTTCCACGTCACATCATCAGCATATCACTGGGAAGACAGGGCCACACTTTATCTACTTACTTGGATCCATATTTCTCCTCATTCTTTTTTTGTAAGTGTTTCTAGAGAAATTTGACAGCAGCCTTCATGGTACTCTGCTGGCTAAACTCTAGTTTTGCCCTACACCTCTCAGGTCTGTGCATCTGTCTCTTTTTCTCCCTGATTGACAGAAGGGCTCTGGGAAGCGTAGACCCTGCTGGGACAGGCTTTGCATAAGACCCTGTTTGTTCAGGCTTTTTGAGAGTGCAGTTGTGTAGTGTTCTGTGAGGCTGCACACGGTGCCTCATGCAGACTAGCTTGCATCCCTTGGCTTGCTCCCCCACAGTAGGCCAGGCTGTCACAGCATTAACAGCAGGTCTATAAATCATGTTCCTTTCCCTGTGGGCAGCAGGGAGTCCTAGACAAAGGCCATCCAGCACAGGCCAAATGGTGCTGCAGGTTAGTAATTGAAACCCCAGGGGCCTCCTCCATCAGTCAGAGCAGCAGAGTTTATGGGGGAGAGAAGGAATGCTTGTGAAATATTTATAACCACCATAGCAAAATGCAGTGTCATTAGATTAAAACTCTAAAGGAGCTTTCTGCAGGGGAAGCAGATGGACCTGGCCAGAGAGGGGGCAGGTGAGTGAGCTGAGCTCACCTCCCCTCCCATGCCAGGGCAGGCTGGAGGTCTTTGTTGCAAGGGAAGCAGCTGGAGCTGCCCACAGAGCCTGGCAATAGTGGCAAGAGAATCCAGGAGGCCTCTGTCCCCATATCTCCCATGCCGCTGCCCCATTCCCCCAAACCAAACCTCATGATGGTTCCTTTAGACACTGGCAGCTCCTGCCTGGCGAGCATTTTTTTTCTTTTTCTGTCATTCCCTCATGCTCAGTCCAAGTTCTACAATAGGGAAGTCTGGCTCTTTTTTTAAAAGGGGGCGGGGCTGGCTCAGGCACAGATGGTGCAAGAGAGACAGAAAATAATGGGGAGCCGTGGTAAGTTGGAGCAAATGGTAGAACTAACAATGCTCATTGCTGAACTATGCTTTAATCATTTTGCTTCATTATTGTTTTATTATTCGTGTCTTATTTGTATTATGGCAGCACTTACAGGACCCAACAGAGCATGGCCCCTTGGCCCAATTGAGAATACTGCATGCTGGGAGATGTAGTCTCAACATCTGTATTACTAATTAAGGTAGCTGTCATCTGCTCCATTTTAAGCAAATCAGGCCCAACTCTTGAGTTCTGGGCAAGCTGTCAATGCACTGTAGGGGTTGCATGACTCAGTTGCCCCCAGGCCATAGACTCTGCCGTGGCTGTAATAACCACCCGTGGATTAGGGTTGCTTGGAGTTACAAGGCTGAGATAAGTCCCAAGTATAACATAATACACCTTTAAAATATGCCACATTTGTTTTTAAAGAGACAATGGCAAGCACTTTATTTAAAAAAAAAAAAATCTTGTTTCCTCTTCCCTGGTCATTGTTTGTCATGCCTGAAAACATGTGTCTGGCAGCTGGGAACAACCAGAATCATGAGGGGGGGACTGCCACTGTCTCCAGCCCAGCCTGAGGCTTCAGCAATTGATTAGGACAGCATAGCTCTGAAGTTAGTGCTTGGTTCTTAGCTGCTTCTGCAGAGAAAGCAGATGGCAGCACAAACCCCACTTCTTATTTTTTCCTTTCTTCTTTTTGTAAGTAGGTCCTATGTCTGGAGGGGCTGTTTCGTTTTATTTTTAATAGACAGGTGCCTTTCCCTTTTGTATGCAGGCTTGTTAGACTTTCCAGGATGCTAAAAAACTTTTTAAGAGAAGTCAGTTCTGGGGACCAAAGCTCTATGACAGTTTCTGCTGAAATAAGTATAACTAGCCAAGCTGTGCTATTTCCTCTGCTTGGGTCTCCTTTTAAGTCAGTGCAATCCCCGTTATGAATTGTATAACACTGATGTGGGGAATCTGGTCTCTAGGAACTGCCCTGTGTTGGGGAACCACCTCCTTGTGCGGAGCCTCACTGAGGTATTTTTCCTTTACTGCTGCCCTGCCCTGCCCTGCAGTTTATGCCTAACTCTGGTCGTCACTGGCTTCCCCCTGTGCCCAGTAACCACCAGGAATCCTAGGTGCTGAAAATCCTTGAGCCCAGTGAGCAACATGTTCAGTAAATCAAATTTCATAG
Organism: Chelonoidis abingdonii; assembly: GCF_003597395.2. NCBI lineage: Eukaryota > Metazoa > Chordata > Testudines > Testudinidae > Chelonoidis > Chelonoidis abingdonii. Next base: position 117,678,860 of record NC_133769.1, read on the forward strand.
CTAAACCCTAGCTGTTCCTGAAAGGCGATGTGTGCCCAGTTCAAACCATCCTACGCAGTAAATCAGCCTGGTGTGGCGCAGCAAGGCAGATTACGTTATGGAGAGCTCTGCTATGTAGTGGATAGCACTAGTGAAATCCCCACTGCGTCTGCATGGACTCCATCACTAGCATGGATGGGGGCAGAACTAGTCACAGGAAGATGGCATCAGATCTTCCTGGAGCCTTCACATTCCCTCATGAGCGCAGCTGATCTGTCAGGTAATGTCCCCTGAGCTGGGAATATCCGATCCAGTATTTATTGCACAGACAGTTAATCCCATTTGATCCAGAGCTGTGGTGGCCAGGACTCAAGCTGCAAGTTCTTCTGGAAGAAACCGCTTCTGTTGTAAACACAAAACTGAACTATAAGCCTTTTGTCCGAGAGACAGGCCAATATGTGAGGGGTCTCTAATGCCTTGTCCCCACAAGTCCACAAGGAGTCATAGTGCCTACATCGTGGGCTCCTCCCCTCCTACAGCTCCAACTCTCTGGCTCTAAGAAGGTCCCCGGGAAGCAGTGGACTCCCGTGTATTATCCACCATTTCTGCAAACTGTAAGGATTGTGGTAGACTCTGTCATCGCAGGAGGAGAGCAAAGGTCACCAGTGCTAGGAGGAGTAATGTCAGCGAGGCTGAGATCTCAGCAGCTGCACCGCAGTCCTGAGCATTCTCCTGAGAACAAATGAGAAGGAGGCACAAGATCAGCAAATCTATTTCTAGGGTCACAACAGGGCAAGTAAAATGATTCATCCCACTGACAGGATGCTCAGGGGCTCATGGAGCATAGAGGCTGCAGCCAGCGCAATGTTAGAGGCAGTGAATACTGAGACAATATTGCACTGAGCAGAGAGGAAGGGACAGGTCAAGAGTAAGGGTCTCATGCCTTCAGGCTCGGAGACCCTCCAAGCGCATGTCACTCATTCGTGTAGACAGCTGGAAAACCAACCACCCTAAAACCTCTATCTTAAGAGTTCTTGAAGACCCATGCACTATACCAGAAATTGCTCACTCAGCCTCTGAGTGCTGTAGGATCCACACCCCGTGGCATTGGTGCTGGGATTCAGGGCCCCAAAGCCTGCATGGACTTACCTCCTGTGCTGCCCCTCTGCAGCCCTTTGCACGCAACCCGCTCCATGCTCCAGTTATAGACTTTGAGGGATTCATGCACAGCCATTTACTAGTGTAAGGATCTGCACTTCCTGAGGCTGAAACACGTGTGGTGTAAGGGACTAGGGTCTTATGGCCTAAAAAGAGAGGTTTCTGCCAGCACGGTTGCCAGGTGTCCATTTTTTGACTGGAGCACCCGGTCGAAAGGGGACCCTGGCGGCTCCGGTAAGCACTGCTGACTGGGCTGCTAAAAGTCCAGTTGGCACAGGGCTGGCAGGCTCCCTATCTGGCTTCATGCAGCTCCCTAGAAGCAGCCGGCATGTCCCTCCTGCTCCTAGGCATGGAGTGGCCAGGGAGGCTCCACATGCTTCCCACACCCTGATTGTCGCCTCCACAGCTCCCATTGGCTGGGAATCACAGAGGGGGCGGTTTTGTGTTTTTTGAAAAGGTGATCACCCTAATTAAGTGGAAAATCACTATAGGATCATCACAAGCTTTTGGGCATTTCTGAGCCTATGCAGTAAGTGTAGTGGTGTGAATGAGACTGAACACCCCTCCACCCCAGCCCCAGCTGCATAGCCCCATGGTCCCTACTGTACCTCCGGGTGGAATGCGTGGCAGGTATCTGGCCGCCGTCTCAGTTTCTGGGAGCGCATCCTGTCGCACTTCACCGAAGCATTATGTGTATTGCCATTAAGATCAACAGTAGCATTTAGATAGGGACAAAAGCAGCACAGACAAAAGACTGTGAGGTCCCTCACACAGCCTAGCTAGACTATGACTGAATCTTAGAGCTGTGTCCAAGGGCCCTCGGAATTCAGATGGAGGGAGGATAAGAGGGGAGAGAGGCAAACTCACAACGCGGGAGGACGAGTCTCCAAGGCTGTAAAAAGAAATAAGCTGCAGTATGGAAGCAAAAGATTATGAAAAGAAAGCACAAGTTGGCCCTGTGCCAGGGAGGGAGCATACGGAAGAGAGGCTGGGGAGAAAGTGGAAATGCTTAGCTGCTTTATTTCATGGTGACGGGATAACAGAGACAGAAAACTTAATGTGACCATAGTTAATGAGGAAAGGGCATGATCCTGCAGGACTGACTTAAAGAAACAACTGCTGTAGGCGACTTACCTGAACTCGGAATAACTGGGCCACTGTTCTCAGACATCTGTTCTACCATCACCATCATGGTCTGTCTCTTTCCTCCCCCTATTATCCAAACCCCTCTACCATGGCTTCCCCACTTCTACCATGGCTGCTATTTAACATCACAAATCATGCCAACTAGTCATTGCTTTTCCTGTTAACTGTATTTGAGCCTGCTGAGGGATGATACCAGGCACAGAATTAACTGGTCAGTATGGAAGTGTCTGACATGTAGCTTCTATGCCCTCCTCCAGCTCTCCCAGGGGCTGGCAATTGGGAAGTCATGTTTCCATTCTCTTAGGTTCCCAGTGATCCTTGTTCAGAATCTTTGTATATTCTGTAGCAGAGGGCAGCAGGATAATTTTGTGGTTAAGGCATTGCCTTGGGTGCAAGGTGATAAAGTTTCGACTCCTGCCTCAACCACAGGCTTCCTGTGTGAGCATGGGCAAGTCACGGTGGTTTTGTCCCTCAGTTTCCCCCCATCTGTAAAGTGTAGCTAACAATACTTCCCTGCCTCTCAGAGGTGCTGGGGCATTTAGTTTCTTAGTGTTTGTGAGACATTTTGAGATTATCTGCTAGTGCTCTACAAAAACAAAGCATTACAGCTGTTCTCCCTGTGTTGTTTCAGAAGTCCCCAGATTAGGTTTTCTAGTGTATTTAAATAAGCTGCTGACCCTAGAAGAGCTGGTGCATCAGCGAGTGCATTCCCTAGAATCCCAGCATAGTCTGCAAAATGCCCTTCCTCTGTAGCTTATACAAATGGGTAATGGCCAACTGAGACCTGTTAACAAAGGGAGAGTTGGGTCCAGCTTCCACTTGTGGGTAAGTAACTGGCTATTTATAAGGGGCAGTAACAGAACAGGAAGGACTATTGTATTTTTAACAAGTTACAGCTCAGTTATGAGTCCTCATGTGTACCTGTGCTGGGGAGTGAGGGGGTGTGAGGATCCGTGTACATCCCTGCTTGGGCTACTCCACAGGGCTGGAGTCCCCACTGGGCTGCTGCTCCCTTCCCCCGCGGGTATGTGGGGCAGAGAGTGAGCATAGATATCTACGCAGTGAATGGTTGCACTGAATTGCAGTGAATGGTTGGCACAGCACTTTGCTCATCACAATGGAGGTCACTTTTCAACACCAGGCTCTAAATGGGGTTAGAGTTCTTGGGTGGCTAAAAGGGAAGATTTTCATTTCCAACCACCCCTCTAACCTGCCTGCTGTATCTCTCTGCTCCCTCCACTATGCCTGTCTGTTGTATCCACACTTGCATCCTGCTGCATCACAAGTGGAGCTATACCTCCCTGCTCTCTCCTCCCCAAGGCTAATTGCTACAGGAACAGATCCTCCACCCCCAGACTAATTGTTGCAGTGGAAGAACAGCAGAAAGGGCTGCAGAGTCTAACACACGCTGTGATAGGAGGAGGATATATTTGACTTCTTTTGCTTCCAGGAGGACAGGTGGGAAGATGCTGCAGTCACAGGCAGCATCTGTAACCAGGAGCAGGAGATTACTGTTGGCAATCTGCTGTGCTACAAACATCCTGTGGGAGGGAGAGAGAGAGAGCATATCCCCCACCCACCCCAAAGCAGCTGGTTAGAATAGCATATAGGGAAATTGCAGCACCTGATGATGATGGCCATGGGCAAGGAATACAAGTAGAAGAGAGAATGGGAAAGAGATGGCAGGAGGGAAAGGGAAGGGAGAGGAACAGTGAACAGAGAGAATGTGGGGGAAGGAGAGGTGATGTTCAGCTGATGAAATTATTAAGGTATCTTTTTATCTTCAGATAACGCCAAACTCACTTGACTTTTAAAAAATCCAAACTAGGCAAATACACCCACATTTGTGTGTTTATATATTGTCCTACAAAGGTAAGAATTTGTTTAGGTTGGAGAAACTTGGTTGAGAAAAATAGTGATACAAAACAGCACATTCATGTAACATGGTTGAGTGATGCTTGCTGTCTCTTTGCATTTACTGAGTTTTGTGCCCTGAATCTATTTATGAATTTGGGTCAAATTTGACATACAGCTTTGGTTGAGAAACTGAAGACCCCCCCCCCCCCCCCCAAATATTCAGCGTGTTTTATTTCAAATGTTTGTTTTGAACATTTGGAAATGTTTTCTTTTGCCTTTTTTGTTTCATAAAATTTCAGATTCAGATTTTCCAATATATTTGTTTAAAAACCACCCCCAAATATGGGGAGATGGAATAAACACCCAAAATCGGCCACATCAAATAGAAAAACTGAAAAATTTGATTTCAAATTGACCAAAAATATTTTGATTTGAAACAAACTTCTAATTCTTTTTCAAGTTTGACAAATATTTTTGTAAATGGTTTTGATTTGAATCCACACTGATTTTTCAGTTCAGTCCCCAAACCAATCTACACCCCGCCATTCTTCTCTCAGCTCTGGTGATGACCCCCAAAAGCAGTCTCTCTAAAAAGTCAGTTGAAACAAGTGTGAACTGCAGTGCTCTGCTGCCCTCTGCTGGGAGTTTGAGAGGACCGGGTATTCTGTAATCTGCAAACGCTGAATGGAAGATGCTGTGCAGCATTGTGTAGTGATGATGGCAAAATAAGAATGTGTGCATTTTTTCATCCTTGTATGCAAGCTCCCCACAGACCAGGACACACCAACTCAAAGTGGCACCAGACCCTGCCGGAACAACATGCAAAACCTGCAGACCTATCTCCACTGCTACAAAGATCAACACCACACGCAACACACCTTTCAAGATCCATAGATCCTACACATGCCTATCACAACATGTGGGTGAAACTAGACAATCACTGAATTTAGTCAGGAAAATAAGACAAAAACACCCTGTCACCTGTGGGTGAACACTTTTCACAGAGCGATCACTCTAAATCCGCATCCTCAAAGGAAACCTGCACAACACTTTCAAACGCCAAGCCTGGGAGCTTAAATTCATAACTCTGTTAGACATTAAAAATCATGGAGTGATCAGACACACTTGGATTTATTACAATCATCTGTAATTATCTAACCCACTCTTTCGGTCTTATGACTGCAGAGGTATGAATAGGCCACTCTGCCTTGAATGGTCCCTTATAATATGTGCTAACTACTTAACGCTAAACAATCTTTTCCACCTTGCATTGTGCTGTGATCCTCTCAGTAAGTTTCGCAGCCCTGAAGAAGCTTTGCGTGGCTCAAAAGCTTATCTCTCTCAGCAACAGAAGTTGGGCCAATAGAAGATATTACCTCACCCACCTTGCAGCTTCCGTGGGCAGCCTCTAATATATGTATAAGTGGCTGGCAGTGTACACATGGGTGAGTGTAAGGGAGAATCAGAATGCAGTGCCCTCTCTGCTTTATGCTTCTGTGCAGGCTACCTGGCCTTTGGGTCCAGAAAGCTCACACTCCACACTTGCGTCTCCCACCCTCCGTAGAGCTGTGCTGGGGATGGTAGCTTGATTTGTTACTGGTAGGAGGAAGCAGGCGGTGGGAGAGGAAATTGTGACCTATTCTTGATTCCTACTGGCAAACTCACAGTTTAGCTCTAAATGTTCATTCTAACAAACATAGCTCCACTCTAGCCCCATATGTATTTCCCAGTCTGCACAATTCAGAGGTTCATAGACTGCAAGGGACTATTAGACCATCTAACCTGCCCCTCCTATATATCACAGCCCTTTAAACTTCACCCAGAAACCCCTGTATTGAGCCCAGTAACTGGAAGTGTGTTTGGCTAACACACGTTTTCCAGAAAGGCAACCAGTCTTGCTATGAGGACATCAAGAGCTGGTGAATCCATTCACTTCTTGTTCCAAGAGCTAATCGGCCTCTCTGTCAAAAATGTGTCTTATTTCTAATCTGAATTTGTCTGGCCTCATCTTCCATTCATTGGTTCTTAATCTTATTATGCCCTTCTCCACTAAAGAACCCTGTAATTAGTACCTAGTGTTTTCTCCTCATAAAGGTTCGTATGCTCAGTAATCAAATCACGTCTCACTCTTCTTTTTGAGACTCTAAACAGATGGAGCTCTTACAGCACTCGCTGTAAGCATTTTCTCCAGCCCTTGAATAACTTTGGTGGCTTGTTTCTGCATCTTCTCAAACTGTGCAACCTACTTTTCAAAGGACACCAGACCTGTACACAGTTTTTTAGTATCAGTCTGACCAATGCAGTGTACAGAGGTAAAAATCACCTCTTTACTCCTACTCGCTACTCCCCTGTTTGTACATCCAAGGATCACATTAGCCCTTTTCCCCACAGGATTGTATTGGGAGCTCCCCTTGAGTTGCTTGTCCACTGTGATCCCCTATTTTTTCAGTCTCTGCTTTTTAGCATCTAGTCCAGTCTGTCATCATGGCCTGCATGCCTTGGCCCTAAATATACAACTTTGCATTTGTCTGTATTAAAAAGCGTTTTGTTTGAATGGGCCCAGGTTACCAAGTGGTCTAGGTGGCTCTGCATGACTGCACTGTCTTGTCATGATTTTGCCAGTCTGTGTCACCTGCAAGTTTTATCAGCAGTGATTTTATATTTCTTTCCAGATCATTGACAAAAATGGTGAATAGTGCTGATCCCTGTGAAACCTCACTAGAAACGCCACCTTCCCCCTTTCTTTGAAGATTTCCTATTGGCAATTACTTTTTGAGATCTGTCAGTTAGCCAGTTCTTCATCCATTTAATATGTGTTCTAGCGATACTGTGTAGTGCTAATTATTAAATCAAAGTGTCATGTGGTACTAAGGCCACTGTCTTGCAAAAGTCTATTCTTCTTCGAGTGCTTGCTCATATCCATTCCAGTTAGGTGTGCGCGCGCCGCGTGCACGTTCGTCGGAGATTTTTACCCTAGCAACACTCAGTGGGCCGGCAGGGCGCCCCCTGGAGCGGCGCCATTATGGCGCCTGATATATATCCCATCCACTCCTCAATTTCTTCTTACCGCCCGTGTCGGTCGTTGGAACAGTGGAGCGCGGCTCAGCTGATCTCCACCTCCCTAGCTATTCGCTCGTTTATATAGTTATTGTGTACATAGTTTTTCTATAGTTCTAGTTAGCATTTATATTAGTAGTTCTTATAGTAGTTGTGTATATAGTGTGATACAGCATGGCCAGAGGGCAGCATAAGAGTGTTAGCAGGGGGCCTTATTCCCTGCCAAGGGAGGAAGGTTTGCTTTAGATTAGCTAGAACAGCTGTGGCCAATTAGAGCACCTGACTTCACTTAGAGCACCTGACTCCAGTCATGGGATATAAACCCCTGCTTCAGTCAGACAGGGGGTGGTAGTTGAAGGAGAAAGGTTGGATTGGAGCAGAGTGCAGATTGCAGAAGAGAAGAGTTTGTCCAGAGAGAAATAGAAGGTTTGGAGGAGTGCTGCGGTGGATTGGGAAGCCCAACAGAAACCCTAGGTAAGGGGCACCAGGCTTGTATAGAAGAGAGGCGAGAAGCCCTTCACAAGCTGACGGGTATGAGAGGGAAGTAACCCAGGGGAAGAAACCGCTAGTCAAGTGGTTCACCACAACCCCAGGGCCCCTGGGTTGGGACCTGGAGTAGAGGGCAGGCCCAGGTCCCTCCCTCTCCATTCCCCTCCTCCAAGGACACTAGGGGAATGATTAAGAACTGGTTCAGAGGCAAGCGATAGCGCCCTGAACCTACCCCAGAGAAGAGAGAGCGCGAGACCCAGCAGAACAGTACTGGCAATTTGCCACAATAGTTAGAGGATCTGGGGCTAGCCCCTTTTCCTCCCCGGTACCGGGGCCCATGCCCGGTTCACCAGGCTTCAAACCCTGTGCGGCCTGTCATTGGCCGATGCCCACAGGAGATCTGCACGACTCCTGTTTAAAGTGCCTGGGCAAATCTCACCTTGCGGACAAGTGCCGAATCTGCAAGGCTTTCAAGCCCCGGACAAAGAAAGAGCGGGATATTTGCCTGAAGCAACTTTTGATGGAGGCAGCTCTAACTCCTCCATCCTCGGCACTGATGCCGGCACTGGGGACAAGTGCCTCCTCTGCACCGGAGTGCACGGTTCCTGTAAAGGCTCCCCAGCACCAGCCTTCCCCAGCTCAACTTTCTGGCCGGCACCGATCCCTCTCCCCGAGAAGCAAGAGGCACGAGGCTCCTGCGGCACTGGTATCTACGCCGCAGTCGGAGCGTACATCCAAGGTGGACCGCCCGGCACCGTCAACTGCCGTGGCACCGCTTGCCTCCGCACTGTTGATTCCAGTCTCTCAGGTGCCGTCGAGTCCGGTGCCTACCAGCTCCCTGGCGCATACTGTGGTCGAGCTTGTCGTGCCCTCCACGCTGGAGACTTTCTCCACGGCTCAGGAGCTAATTGCTTTGACAGAGCCTGAGCTGCCCCAACTGCCGGCACCGCCGGTGCAGGTTGTTCAGTCATTGGGCAAGCCTGCCATGGTGATGCCATTTTCGCTGGGCACTATCGAACGCCGCTGGTCCCAATCCAGGTCCCACGGACACCCTCGGTCCTGCCATCGTTCCCAATCCTGGCGCAGCTCGCAGTCCCGGTACCGTTCTCCATCCCGGTACCAGTCATACTCGCGGCACCGCTCGAGATCTCGGTCTCCATCGCGGTACTTTCGGCACCAGTCTAGATCCTGGCACTGCCATACCTTTCGCAGCCGATCCCGGCATGGAGATGTAAGGCACCAGTCGACCTCCCGGCACCACGTTGCCAGTACCACGCAGACAAGAGTCCAATGGACGCAGAGACCTTGTCCAATCAACTTCAGCTTCTCCGTGGCCTTCGTGTCATCCATCTGTCTCTTCCCATGTGGACAGTGCCTTCCACGGGGATTCGGATACGCATGCCCATGGCCCAGACCATGGACCTCATCAGTGGTTCTTTTGGACACCTTGGGCTTATCAAGCCCAAGGCGAACCGACTGGCCCATCATGCTCCGGTCACTCAGAGCACCGTGTGCCCCAGGCAACTGTCAGCAGACCTCCCCCCGCTGGCACAGAGGAAACCAGTGCACACGCACCGGACCCGCATGATCTTCCGGAGACGGAGGTCCCCCTGGACCAGGTGTCAGTGCAGGACTCACTCGTCCTGGGGCTGTCATCCTCCTTTTCCCCGGATGAGTCAGTAGCGGGAACATTATCTTTGGGGCCTCCTCCGATTGACCTCCAGTCACACCAGGATCTTCTGCGGTGTGTCGCCCAGAATACCAACCTTCCGGTAGAGGAGGTTCCAGAGGTGGAGGACCCGGTGATTGGCATCTTGTCTGCAGAAATACCAACCAGAGTTGCTCTCCCCTTCATCCGTTTGATCCAGGCTAAAGCAGACACGATCTGGCTTCTATCCCGCCCACAGCCAAGGGGGTCGAACGGAAGTACATGGTGCCTTCCAAGAGGTATGAGTACCTCTATGTGCACCCTGGTCCCTGTTCATTGGTGGTACAGTCCGTCAATGAACGGGAGTGCCACGGCCAACAAGCCCCCGCACCTAAATCTAGGGAGGCCAGGCACATGGATTTGTTGGGATGAAAAATCTATTCCGTGGGAGGCCTCCAACTCTGCGTGGCGAACCAACAAGCCCTCCTGAGCAGGTACAATTTTATAATAACTGGGAGGCGATCGGGAAGTTTACTGAGTTGGTTCTGCAGGATTCCCGCCAGGAATTTGCAGCACTCCTGGAGGAGGGGAAGAGGGTCGTGAGGACCTCCTTACAAGCCTTGCTAGATGCCGCCGATTCGGCAGCTAGAACGGTCGCCTCTGGCATAGCCATGCGACATATATTATGGTTGCAAGTGTCCGGCCTGCCACCTGAGCTGCAACATACCATGCAAGACTTGCAGTTCGATGGACAAAGCTTGTTCTCGCAAAAGACGGACCCCAGACTGCAGAGTCTAAAGGACAACCACGTAATTATGCGTTCGTCAGGAATGCATACGCCTCAGACTCAAAGATGATCATTCTGCTCCCAACCTCAGCGCCCTTACCCCCCGCCTCGGCAAAGACAAGACTTTACCAGAAGGCGAGTTCGTACCAATCGCAGACGTCAGTCTGGACCTCAAGGGGGTAACAATTCCGGTCCCACCAAACCAACACCGGGACCCAAATCTAACTTTTGAAGGTGCGCACGAGAGCAGTGTACCAATTGCCTCCCCGGATCCCTTTCAGTTCTACAACCGCCTTTCCCCGTTCCTGCCTGCGTGGTCCCAATTGACTTCAGATCGTTGGGTCCTACGTACGGTGGAGCTTGGATATCATCTTCAGTTTGTTTCACACACCCCCATCCCTCTTCAGGGACCCCTCTCACGATCAACTCCTCATCCAGGAGGTCTGCAGGATCCTCTCAATCGGAGCTATAGAGGAGGTGCCAGAGGAGTTAAGGGGCAAGGGGTTTTACTCCCGATATTTCCTAATTCCCAAGGCAAAAGGGGGCCTCCGGCCTATCCTAGACCTGCGAGGGCTGAACAAATTCATCAAAAAGTTCAGGTTCCGCATGGTATCCCTGGGAACCATCATTCCTTCCCTGGATCCTGGAGATTGGTACGCCGCTCTCGACATGAAAGATGCATATTTCCACATTGCAATTTATCCCCCGCACAGAAGGTATCTGCGCTTTGTGGGAAATCGACACTACCAGTTTACTGTCCTCCCCTTTGGCCTCTCCTTGGCCCCTCGTCTTCACGAAGTGTATGGCGGTTGTCACTGCTTCCCTATGCCGTCGTCGAATACACGTCTTCCCTTACCTCGACGACTGGCTTATCCGAGGGGCCTCCGAGGCACAAGTCATCAGCCATGTGACCATCATCAAGGACCTGTTTATGCATCTAGGCCTGATCATCAATTTAGACAAGTCCACTCTGGTGCCTACGCAGAGGGTAGAGTTTATCGGAGCAATGCTGAACTCCAACCTTGCAATGGCCAGTTTACCCCCACACCGGTTTCAGGCCATAGTCTCCCTCGTCCAGTCTTCAGAGCTTTCCAACAACCTTGGCTCGCACTTGCCTTGGTCTCCTCGGTCACATGGCTGCATGCACATTTGTCACAAAGCATGCCAGACTGCGAATGCGTCCTCTACAAATCTGGCTCGCCTCCGTCTATCGGCCGGGCAGACACACCATAGACATCATTCTGACAATTCCACCGAGCATTCTAGGCTCCCTCGACTGGTGGCGAACGTCATCCCAGGTGTTTGCAGGTCTGCCATTCCATCCTCCCCAGCCTTCCACGTCCCTGACAACGGACGCGTCCTCCCTGGGCTGGGGTGCTCACCTAGGGCACCTGCGCACCCAAGGCCTTTGGTCATCCCAGGAGTTGACACTACACATCAATGTTGGAGAGCTGAGAGCGGTCCGGCTGGCATGCCAAGTGTTCCGGCGCCATCTGCACACCGTTGTGTTGCTGTATTCATGGACAACACAACGGCCATGTATTACATAAACAAACAGGGAGGGACATGATCTTCCCCCTTGTGTCAGGAAGCGATCCAACTGTGGGACTTCTGCATAGCCCACTCCATAGACCTAGTAGCTTCCTTTCTCCCAGGAGTCCGGAACATGCTCGCAGACCATCTGAGCAGGTCCTTCCTGTCACACGAGTGGTCCGTCTGTCCGGACATTCTCCATTCGGTTTTCCGGAGGTGGGGCTTTCCCCACATAGACTGTTTGCCTCCAGAGTGAACAGGAAATGCCAGGTGTTCTGCTCCCTACAAGGTCGCTCCCTGGGCTCCCTGTCGGATGCGTTCCTCATTCCGTGGACGGGCTACCTCTGTTACGCCTTCCCACCATTTCCTCTCGTCCACCGAGTTCTACTCAAGCTCCGCAGGGACAAAGCCCGCCTTATCTTGATCGCTCTGGCTTGGCCGAGGCAGCATTGGTATACCATACTGCTCGACCTGTCTCTGTCAGACCCAATTCCCCTGCCACTCTGCCCAGACCTAATCACGCAGGACTTTGGCAGGCTGCACCACCCAGACCTGCAATCCCTTCATCTCACAGCATGGCTGCTGGCTGGTTGAACCAATCGGAGTTGCGTTGTTCCACCGCAGTGCAACAGGTGCTGCTGGGAAGCAGAAAGCCCTCCATGTGATCAACATACCTTGCTAAGTGGAAGCGCTTCTGTCACTGGTGCGCCCAGCAGGACCTTTCTCCACAATCTGTATTAGTCCCCACTATCTTGGACTATTTACGGTCTCTCAAAGAGCAAGGTCTAGCGATCTCTTCTCTACGAGTGCATCTTGCAGCTATTTCCATCTTCCATCCTGGGGAGGCTGGCAGTTCCGTTTTTTTCCCAACATATAGTTTCCAGATTCCTCAAGGGCTTGGAGCGGCTCTACCACCAGGTCAAATGCCCAACCTCTACCTGGGACCTGAACCTCATCTTAACCAGGCTCATGGGGCCCCCCTTTGAGCCTTTAGCCACATGCTTGCTGCTGTACTTGTCCTGGAAGACAGCATTCCTAGTCGCTGTCACCTCGGCTAGACGAGTCTCAGAACTTCGAGCATTGACTGTGGATCCTCCGTATATGGTGTTCCATAAGGACAAGGTACAGCTGCGACCACATCCGGCGTTCCTCCCTAAGGTCATGTCTGCCTTTCACGTTAATCAGGACATCTTCCTGCCAGTTTTTTTTTTTTCCAAAGCCGCACTCATCACGACGGGAACAGCAGCTGCATACTCTGGATGTCAGCAGGGCTCTCCCCTTTTACATCGAGTGGACCAAACCCTCCTGGCGTTCACCTCAGCTATTTGTAGCGGTGGCAGAACGTATGCGGGGCATGACAATCTCTTCCCAACGTATTGCATCTTGGTTGACATCCTGTATTCGGGCATGCTATGACTTGGCTCACGTTCTGACTGGCCATCTCACCACCCACTCTACTCGGGCTCAAGCCTCATCTGCCGCGTTCTTGGCCCATGTTCCCATACAGAAAATCTGCCGCGCGGCCACCTGGTCTTCCGTCCACACCTTTGCATCGCACTATGCATTGGTCCAGAGGTCCAGTGACAATGCCGCCTTCGGCTCAGCGGTCTTACATTCCGCAACATCTCGCTCCGACCCCACTGCCTAGGTAAGGCTTGGGAATCACCTAACTGGAATGGATATGAGCAAGCACTCGAAGAAGAAAAGATGGTTACTCACCTTTGTAACTGTTGTTCTTCGAGATGTGTTGCTCATATCCATTCCACACCCGCCCTCCTTCCCCACTGTCAGAGTAGCCGGCAAGAAGGAACTGAGGAGCGGATGGGCCGGCAGGGGTATATATCAGGCGCCACTCCAGGGGGTGCCCTGCTGGCCCATTGAGTGTTGATAGGGTAAAAATCTCCGAACGTGCATGCGGCGCGCACACACCTAACTGGAATGGATATGAGCAACACATCTCGAAGAACAACAGTTACAAAGGTGAGTAACCGTCTTTTACATCTACACAGTGACTGTTATCAGCCAAACTTGTAGTCTCCTCACAGAATGAAATCGGGTTTCAACCATGTTAAGTAGCATTAATTATATACCTGTTTAATTCTTTATCAATTGAATCCTATGTCAGTTTTTCCATTGTTTTGCCTGGGACTGATATCAGGCTAACTGGTCTATAGTTACCCAGGACATCTGTTTGATTCGTTTAGAGTCCACACTTGGGTTCTGTGAAAAATTATTTTTTGCAAAGCCTAAAATCAATAGAAGTGTTAAAAAATGGATTTAAATATCTTCCTGCAGTATGTGGGTGGCAAAGACTTCAGCATTAGGCTAGTGCATGGCAACCTGAAAGGCAAGCCGATTATAAATGAAAATGTGAAACTCACTAGCATAAAGGGTAAAAAATCTAATTTACATCATTTTCAGCTTTAATAATGTAAGGGTTATTAAGAGCTGGTCACATTTTAGTTGTTGAAAAATGGCCTTATTCAAAATCAAACTTTTTTTTTTAAACTTTCCATTTTTTTGATGAAATTGGAAAGCAAGAAATTTACCCACTTTTTCCTTTTTTGGTTTATAATTTTTCCTTTATTTCTTCTCTTTTCCCTGCCCCCTTTTTTCTGGGGAAAAATGGAAGGGATGAATGAAAATAGGGAGAAAAAGGAAAACTGAAAACTATTGAAAATGAATGCTTTCTAAACAGAAAATGTTTCTAAAAATTTTGAATAAACAAAAAATTGTTCCTCTTTAATCTGTGGAATGAAAATGACTGACTGATTTTTGTGTGTGCAATTTGCCCACTCCCCAACTAGCTCTTGGTATTAATAGGAGATTTTGTTCTTGTGTTTTATTTTAAAACCAGGGGTACTGACAGACCTCTCTGTCTACTTCTGCTGACATGCAGTGTGGCCAGGGAGCTCCACAGATCGTGTGAGGTGCTTTAGAAATGCTGGTGACAAACAGGCACAGAGTATCAGGGGATTATCCTCAAATATTGTCCATTCTCTTTTAGTAAGTTTCAGGTGTCATCAATGAGCTGGGATGAGCCAGAGGAAGGAGTGGAGGTCTATGGGTAAAGTCCTGCAATAAAAGGGGAGATTTATTTCTTACTTTTGGCAGTCTCTGCACTCTATCAGCCCATTGGTCTCTTTGATGGTGGTCTCGTACACGAAGACTGGGTATTCTGTGTCACATGGCTGCAGCATATCATGTTTCTTATGCTTGTGAGCTGCAATGGCAAAAAGAGATGAAGTCAGAACCGAGGATTGGGGAACAGAGACAGAGGGCTGGTTTACACTACCATGATAAATCGATCTAACTTACGCAACTTCAGTTACGCGAGTAACTATGCTGTGTCGATGGGAGAGCATCTCCTATTGACTTCCCTTACTCTTCTCATGGAGGTGGAGTACACAGATCGATAGAGGACTCTCCCATCAATTTAGCGTCTCTTGTGAAGACACGCTAAATTGACACTTGCTGCATCAATGGCAGCAGTGCCAATTTACCGGTAAGTGTAGATATGCCCAGAGAAATGGATTGAAAGAAAGTGTGGACGATGCCCCTCCCCAACCTACCCGCCAAAAAAGGCAAAGTTGCTGACAAAAATTAAGTGCAATGATACTTAAAGCCACCAGGTGGTGCGGGGAAACCAGTGTAGCAGGAGAAATGTTTGAGATATATTACTCTATGGTTACACTGAGAAAGTAAACTAGGCCTTATCTCTCACACTTTTGAATTGTACTCGTATAGTTAAAGTGGTACAACTTCTAGCAGTACCTTATATCAGTATAGCTATTCCCATAGCAATGAGAATAAGCTATACCAGTATAAGGTGCTTTTAGACTGATGCAACTGAGTCCCCAGTTGGGTGGGGGAGGAGGATATATTGATTTAACTATTTTGGCATTATTGTAGCTCTGTTAGTGAGGAGGAGTTAAGCCAAGATGATGCGGAAGGAAAACCTACATTGGCTGTTACTATTTGGAGTACATAAGAGTGTAATTAATTTATTTCATATTAAGGAGTGGGTTATCACTTATTCATTTCCTGCATAGCTCCTGGAAAAAGGGACATTGATAGCTGGGTCTCCAAGTGCCCTACAAGGCCTAGTTAGTCAAAGGCCCCTTCATACTTGCTAATTTTATAAGTGGGCAAGGATCCATCTGTATTGTAGTAATTGGCTGGGCTTTGTCTGGTCAGCCAATCACTAAAGAGATGAGTATTTTCCCCTTTTATTGATTTCTCAGAGACCTGGCCCATGTCAGCAGCTCTATCACCATCCATTGGCAGGGCAAAGAATTAGTGTTAGGTGTCACTACCTGCATTACTCTGAAACCTCACTCAGGGCTGCTGGAGTTAAAAAACCAAAAGGACTGTTTGCTTGCCCCTTCCCATCTTAAGGCTTCTGACTAAATGCTTTGTGAACTTCCCCTTTCCATTCCTAGGAAACTCAAATTGTTCAGTCTACTTACAATGATGGAAGACGGACTTGGCTATCCGAGTCACATAATGAAGATGGGTTCACATGACAGTCACACAAGATGGCAGCACAGTGAATGTATGAAGTCACGTGGGGAGGTCATGGATGAAATGAGGGGAAAATGAAAGAAAGCAGAGAAGGGAGTGATGATGAATAGTACAGGAATCAGACCCTCTTGCCCCTGCTCCTCCCAGGAAAGTATGATTAAAACAAAACACATCCATTTAAAGTGACACATGGTTATGGACACACAGAACAAAACCTTTCACTCACTTGATGTATCTTCTAATAAGGGCACTCTCTCCTGCACGGACAGCAGGAATGGATTTGATAATCTAACCTGTTTCTCTCTCCCATCCTTCTGTGAACCTATGTGATCCTGAAGGAAATATGCCACTCTTCAGGAGGGCCATAGTATTTATCATATGTATTTTGCATGAAGTTCATGCTTGTTCAGAAAGCCCACACAAGTCCCATCACTTCAGAAGTCCCAGTTAATCCTTACTTTGAGGACTTAAGTGGGACTTAAATGGTGCTTATGTCTTGAGCTGACTCTGAACAGGATGAATTTCACCTTCTTAGCATAAGATCGAGCTCTCCAGAATACTGGGAAATGCAGAGCAACTGAAGGCCAAATACCAAAGTCAATGAGGATTTTGCTGTTGTCTTCAACAGAAGCAGGATTTACCTATGAATAACTGCTGAAGATTTCATATTACAATACAGCCTTCATACAGATCCTTCCAGCTCCTAATGAGGCACTGTGCTCAACTACTGTGCAATGTTCTGTTTTCATTGTCTTGACTGATAGATATCCTATAGAATGTAGCAGGAAATGACAAATTATAGGTTTTAAAAACCATCCTGTATCATTTAACAGAGAATTATATGTTGGCTATAGAATTCCATAGAACCTGAGGAGTCTTTTAACTGAATATGCATCACAGCTGACTTACATAGTCAGTTGGTCCAATGTGGGGAAAACTTATTGGGGAACCAGGGGAGAAAAAACCATTCTACCACTTCCCATGATATTAAGCTGCTGTAAAGTCACTGTAGCCCCAGGCATGGGGACACTGAGATAAGAACTTCATTCTGAGTGCTTTTCAGCTTTGGAACTTTCAGCAGGTCTTGAACATGGTGGTAATAGGACCCGGAGACTAAATTCCTAGTGCCAATATGCGAGTGTTGCCTTGGCACTGTGCAAAATTTCTCTGTGTAACTCCTTCCTCCAGAGGTGCTGTAACATTTGTGTGCTATGGGGCAGCTGTACTTCTGCATACTTACCATCTGCCAAGCTGTCTGAGCGCCAGAGGCCACAAATATTGAACTCCAAAAGAAATCTGGTGAAAGAGCAAGAAGAGAGGACATTTTGCAGTAGTCCAGAAGAATACAGGTGTCACAGAGATGGCCCAGCGGACTGCCATGGCCTAAAGAGCCCAAGTCCTAAAATGTGCAATGTGAATTTTCTTGCAGCAGAAGCCTGAGACCTTTTTCACCCTTTCAGCACATCCCTTTGGCTCTCTGATTTGCTTTGTTCACGCTGGAATGGCTTATTCCCAAAGGACAGTGTAGGCAGGGCCGGCTTTAGGCTGATTTCCCCCGATTCCCCTGAATTGGGCCCCCGCCTAAGAGGGACCTGCACCCTAAAGAAGAGCGCCTAACTTAGGTGCCTTTTAAATTTTTACTCACATGGTGGCACTCTGGGTCTTCTTCGGTGGGTCTTTCATTTGCTCTGGGTCTTTGGCGGCATTTCAGCGGCGGGTCCTTCAGTGCCGCAGCCCGCAGAAGACCCGGAGCACCACCGGGTGAGTCATCCCTGCTGGGGCCCCGCACTTCCTAAAGCCGGCCCTGGGTGTAGGCTGCCCCCCACCCAGTGCATTCATTAGCTCTGTGGCCTTTGAGGCTGAGAAATGACTCGAGCATCTTGAGAACCAGCTATGGAGTAAGTATTGATCAGTGTGACAGAAGTGGGTACTATGCAAACACAGCAACAGGGGCAGTGTGTGCCTGGTGAACTAATCTGTACTAAAGATGGGCTCAGGTCTTGGACTCTGGAACTTTTCCAAACTTCAAGGATGTTTAGGTTCAGTGCTTCAGTTTGGGCCCAATGTAAAAATTGATTGAAGTTGCAACATTTGGATCCAGATGTAGATCTGAAATTCCTCTCAATCTGAGGGGAAGCTGACTCCAATGCTCCTGTTTAAACCTCTTTTTCTCTCCCCTCCCTCCTGTCCTCCTCAACACTGCACCATGTGCAGGAACCACAGGGTATAGTCTCCAGCATGTCACTAAGATCCTTATTTGAACAGACTAGTTTCTTCTTTATCTCTTTTCAACTCAAAAATTGTTCTCAACTGATCCTAGGCAAATCTGAAAAGGAAGGATGGTCTAGTGGTTAAAGGAACTGCATGGGGAGTTGGGAGCTCTAGGTTATATTTCTGGTTCTGCCACAGACTTTGCACTTTGACCTTGGACAAATCACATGATCACTCTTTACCTCTGCTTTCGAATCTGCAAAATGGGAATATTAGTACTTCTGTATTTTACAGGGCTGTGGTGAGGTGCTCCAGTACTATGGTGATAATGCTACAGAAATGCCTATGCAGTAGAACAGTGTTTCTCAAACTGGGGTTGCCGCTAGTGTAGGGAAAGCCTCTGGTGGGCCGGGCCGGCTTGTTTCCCTGCCCATCCTGCAGGTCCGGCCGATCGTGGTTCCTACTGGCTGCAGTTTGCTGCTCCGGGCCAATGGGTGCTTCTGGAAGTGGCACTGGCTGAGGGACATACTGGCCATCGCTTCCAGCAGCTCCCATTGGCCTGCAGTGGCGAACGGTGGCAATGGGAGCCGCGATCGGCCGGACCTGCGGATGGGGCAGGTAAACAAACCAGCCTGGTCCGCCAGGGGCTTTCTCTATGCAAGTGGTGACCCCAGTTTGAGAAGCACTGCAGTAGAACCTCAAAGTTATGAACACCAGAGTTATGAACTGACCAGTCCACCACACACCTTATTTGGAACCAGAATTATGCAATCAGGCAGCAACAGAGACAAAAAAAAAAAAAAAAAAAAGGCAAACGAGGTACAGTTCTGTGTTAAATGTAAACTACTAAAAAAAATAAAGGGAAAGCAGCATTTTTCTTCTGCATAGTAAAGTTTCAAAGCTGTATTATTGTACAGTTCAGTATTGTTCAGTTGTAAAGTTTTGAAAGAACAACCATGATGTTTTGTTCAGAGTTACACACAACCGCCATTCCTGAGATGTCCGTAACTGAGGTTCTACTGTAGTCATGTCTTAACACTGAGCCTGTGTATGTATTTGTCTTAAATCTCTCCCCCGTTGGTGTGATCCTCCCAAACTGTTGTACTCACATGAGGAAATCACTTATCAGCCACTTCGCTGCAGCAAGAAAGGTATAAATGGGCTGGAGAAAAAGAAAAAAGAGAAATACCATAAAGTTCTGTTCACAGAAAAGACAGTCGTCCTGCGGGACTCAATATTTCATCTAGGTTCTCTCTATCAAGCAAACTCTTGGAGACGGGCTAGAATTTAAGCTCTTGGAATCAAGGGAAATTTGCAAAATGCATCAAAAGCCAGTGGAGTCTCCTTGCTACCAATAATATCTCCACACCTCCACTCACATTGGGTCAGGGAGTTTATCCCAAATGGGTGTGGGACTTTGAAGATGTCATTACTTGATGATTTTCCTCTGGTATGGATGACCTCTGAGAGCACAGAGCAGGGAGGAAATAAACCTACTAAATGGGACAATGACAGTTTAGAATGCTGTTATCATCTGATGGAAAGTGGAACTTTTGGTACTAGCTGCGGCATTAGCAGCCTTGCACTGCAGTTAGTGTTGTCTGCTTTTGATAACACAGCATCTTAACCCCATATCCATCCAGCCTTTCTTTAAAGTGGATTGCCTAGTGCCCAATCTACCCAGGGCTGGTGCAACCATGCAGGAGACCTAGGCAGTTGCCTAGGGCGCTGGGATTTGAGGGGCGCCATTTTCTTCGGCAGTGACTGTGGTGGCCGGATCTTCGGCTGCCCAGGTCGCTGCCAGCATTTAGGTGGAGGGAGCTGGGGCAGGGGAGCGCGGGGAGGGCCGACTGCAGCAAGTAAGGGGTGTGTGTGGCACGCAGTGGAACTTCCGCCCCAGCTCACCCCTGCTCTGCCTCCTCCCAGAGCAGGGGTGAGCTGGGGTGGGGGTGGGGTGCCTCAGGGTGGGGAGTGGGGAGCTGCTGCGCAGAGGGGGGCACGTGCGCCTCAGGGCGGGAGCGCGGGGGGGGGCGCAGGGTGGAAGTTTCTCCTAGGGTGTGAAACATCCTTGCACCGGCCCTGAATCTATCTACCTTTTTAGGTAGTTCCTGGCCTATGTGCTATTCTCAGAACATATAGCCTTGGTCCCTCTATTCCATGTCTTCATCTCTTCCATGGTAGTCTGAATGCCTCTTCCCAGAGGACTTTCTCCTGATGCTGACATTGCAATGCCCAGTCAATGCCTTCACTTTCATCTACAGATTGTAACCTAAGAAAAGCCTGGCACTGTACTGGTGACAGTTCATTGCATAGATTTCTGTGGTTCCCTATATGCCTGATAGGCATGATGGGACTGTATGTAAATGGCTGAAGGAAATGGAGTTGCACTGATCTATGTCAGGTTTGAATTTCCCATCACTTGAGAAGAAACAACTCATTATCTCTTAACAGGAATGTGTTCCAAGGTACTAGAGAAGTTCTGGACCCAACTACCAATGAGCATTCATGCAATGGGCTGACTGTAGAGAGATACGTACACTGAGCAGAGGGTGGGCACCACTGTGATGATGGTAGGGCATTTTGCACATGGCCTGATAGTCATACATCGTCACCCTATAAAATCAAAGCAAAACAAGCAAACGGTCAAAAGCAAGAAGTGCGACCATCCATGAGATGGTCAAGTGTGAGCTAATTTTTTTCCTACTCAGGCTATATCCTGGATATATTTTTGTACATAAGAATTGCCATGCTTGATTAGACTGATGGTCTAGCTAGTCCACTGTCTGGTCTGTAGGTAATGCTGGATGCTGCTGAGAGGTGTTGTAGCTGCTGTAACTTATGTTGAAATGTTCCCAATTAATATGAACTTGTTAAAGAAAAGGGTGCAACAAAACACAACTTAGTTTTCAGATTAGAGCCCTGAGTCGGTTACAGACAATCTATTTAGCAAAGGACCACTAGGCGACACGGTGAATGATAAAACTGAACTTGATTTAAAAAAAAAAAGATTAGTTAAGCAAACAGGCAAGCAATTGCTACTTACACAATACTTCAGTTATACTCACACTTGACCGTGAAATAGTATGTCAGTGGGTGATTAGTCCACTGACAACAGAGCAAAGTAAAGTTTTTATAAGCTAGGAACCTAATGGTACTTTTTTGATATTGATTGGAACTCTCCTCAGTTTTAACAAAATGACTTAAAACTATTATAAGAATAATTAACATTAAACACTTATTAACATATTCACATTTTTGCCACTTTTTTATTGGTTTTTTACATAGCCCATTATTTAAATTGACATCTATAACAATGTATTTTTGTACTATTAATATAGATAACATTTTAATAAAACATTTATCATTTTTAAAAACATAGCAAGGACATGAGCAAAGTTACATTGTAGGCAACTTCAATTTTTCTGTTTTTACGGTTTTCAGCTTCTCTCTAACTTTTCTTACACTAGCAACTTTAATTTCTCCATACTCTTCTACACTTAGGCTAACTTAAGCCAAAACCTAATCATAGGCTACACTGTGCACTACTATATCATAGGAGGAAATTTCTTCCTGAATTCAGAGGGTGACCATTATATGCCCTCGAACGGAAGGATTATAATTCATCTACCTGAGTAACCCCAGATGCCATTTTTAATCCATCTAAATGTTTAATTTGTTTTTGAACTTACTAAAGAATTAGTGTGCAACTAAACCAGTGAAGGACATTCAAAGGGAAAACATTTTCTACCAACTGTATTGCAGCTACTGGGGAGGTCTCTGGCAGCCAGCCAATCATTTAAAGTCTTCCAAGGTTTGATGAGAAACTGAAAAGCTTTCAACCAAAAGCAGAGAAACTTTCCAAATATATAGCACCTTCTAACATATGGGACTAAGACATAGGTGCTGTTCACATAGTGCAAGACTGGAGCAGTTTGGGATTTAGTTGATCCCATAATGCTTTGCAGTAGCTGCATCTAGTAAGCAAGAGAAGCCTGGCAGGAGAAGGGAGAAAACAAGAAGTGTGAGGATTCTGGTAAGGGGGAAGATGCTAGGTGAAAGAGTGTCTGTAGGAAAATAGACAGTAGGGAAATAAATAATTGAACTTCCTGCCCCACCTCATGGTTTCCCTCATTGTCCTTAAAGCCAGCTATACCACTGTCACTGGGACAATACATTTCATCCCCACCTCTATCACCTTCTAACAGAAGAAAGGTACAGAGGAGATCTCCACTTACTGCCTAAACATTCCCATGTTTAGGAGTTGGGTCATTACTGAGCCGTCCACTTCACCAAAAAATTTTCCAGCCTGCACAGACAAAGTGATAAAAGGGGAGAGGGAAGAGAGAAATGTTAGTGTTAAAGTTCCTAAGCTTTCTACTGGTGAAACCAATCCATTCTGCCTAGAAGCTGTAGAATCTACTACCTGATGAATATTGTTAATAACCAACAAGCACCTTTAAAGAGGTATCACATAGCCAGGGCTGGCTCCAGCTTTTTTGCCGCCCCAAGCGGCGAAGGGTGGTGGTGGAAGAAGCCGCGATCAGCAGCAGCTCAACCGCGCCACTTCATTCTGCTGCGGGTCCTTTGCTT
Source organism: Chelonoidis abingdonii (assembly GCF_003597395.2). Classification (NCBI taxonomy): domain Eukaryota; kingdom Metazoa; phylum Chordata; order Testudines; family Testudinidae; genus Chelonoidis; species Chelonoidis abingdonii. The sequence goes on from NC_133769.1 coordinate 117,701,839, forward strand.
CGACGGGGACTGAGGGACTTGCTGTTGAAGATCCGGAGATGCCGCCTCTTTACATTGGCCAACCCAAGCACCTGCTTCCTGCGCTGGTGCCTGGAGCCGGCCCTGCACATAGCTCCAGCTTTTGACTGGTTGAGAAGTTTGAGGTGGGGCCTGTATTCTGTTGTGAGTATTTGTAACCTGTGAACACGGGTTCTGAAAGCATGTGCCTCTCCTGCCTGAGCTAAAAGACCCAGCTATGTTAGCTCAAAATCTGTAGCGAACTCTTAAATCTCTGTGTGGTTCAGCGACTATAGGGGGACAGAGAGCACAATGTGTATGTGCAGTTACATGTTTATTTAGGAATCACAAGCAGTTTTGCAAATCACAGTCATACAGGTACCAAAGATGCAATATTAACAAATACAAAAATGGCTGTATCACTTTTTGTTTGAGAGACATTGTGCAAAGATATAGTCAGGATTATCTATTGGGCAGGTTATTACAATATCAGAGGATGCAAAATCTTTACACAAGTCAATATATGTTGCCTCTGGAGATTTTCTTGAACTCAACAACAATTCTGCCGTTACTTACTAACAAACCAGAGTAAGTTAGCTATAGTTATGTTTAACATTTGTCAAAGCAATGGTTTGTTTTCTGGCAAGTGTGCTTTCTCTGAGGATGGGATAGGGTAACTAAATAGTTATTTATTGGTCTTCTGTCCATTTTGCAGTGTACAGATCTGATGGGTTAATTTTTCCATAAGAATTAGCTCCCATATATTATGGAACCATTCTGGTTTGGGCAAAAATTTTCTTTTCTAATATGAAACTAGTTTAGCAGCCAACAGGGAATGAGAGATTAATTCTTCATTAGTGGGAGTGTGACCATTTCCACTAGGAAGCCCCAGGAGGATTTACCAAAGAATCATTTGATAATAATCACCCAACATTAGTATTACTTAGTTAAAAATCTCCTCCCAATACTCTTAAAGAGCCAGACATTCCCACCACACATACGTAGGCATAAAGTCACCTCTTCCCCTCGCAATAATTTCAGACACAGTCAAAGGTGTCTGAGCAAGCTGTAGCTCTTTCACCTCACTGGCTCTTTCAATCTGATTATGGTGGTTATTGGTCCAGCTGCTTCATTTAATACCATTCTGTAGCAGTAATGAGAGCCAGAACAGTTGGATTTAATGCAACATAATCTGCAGCTGGCATGGCAAGGTCAAAGGGCCATGGTTGGACTATGAGTGCAGCCTGTCTAGTTCAGGAATACTGGGACGTCTTACTGAGTTCCTGCAATTCCTCCTGAGCACAGAAGGCCTGATTCTCATTTGCAGTGGCAATGTAAACATTTAATGGATTCTTAGTATAAATGAGAATAAGGCCCAGAAAACAGCAATGATCTGACCTTTTGACCTACAGTACTAGATTTTCAAAGTTAGGTACTTTTACGTACTGTGTGCTTGATAATAGCACGAGAAAACTCCATTTTTAGTAAACCCAAATGGCTCTTCATCAAAGCAACTCTTCACACTCATTAAAGCCCAACTCGTAACCTTCTGCAGTTCTCAGCTTTCACTAAGCTTCTTGCTTCCTTTGGGAAGAGGTTACTGGACCACTTCCTCCCCTCCAGCTCCAAGGCACAGGGAGGCCTGGCTTGCATGATCCACTGTCTGTTCTTAAAACTATCTCCTATACTGGATCTGTGGGTGGAATCCCTGTCATCAGCACATGAATCAAAGCTAGGCTATCTCCCCTGGACAGGGGGTGGTGTCAGATCAAGGCAAAGGACAGCAGCATGATGGAGTGAGGAGACATGATGGAGAAGATCTCATAGCTCCTGGAGTAGCTAACGCAATTCAGTCCCAGTTGCTCATGTCATCACTGTAAGAACACACGCACTTTGGCACTTTCCTCTATTTTTATCTTGAAATGTTCTCTGTATGTATAAATATCTCCTGTCTGTGTGTTCCATTCTATGCATCTGAAGAAGTGAGCTGTAGCCCACGAAAGCTCATGCTGAAATAAATGTGTTAGTCTCTAAGGTGCCACAAGTACTCCTGTTCTTTTTGTGGATACAGACTAACACGGCTGCTACTTTGAAATGCTGGGAAGTGTCACACTGTTGGCAGGTTCTATTTGTTTTAAACAAGAAGCCAGTTCCTTGGTTGCCTTTCTTTGGCCAAATGCAGGGAGAAATAGGAACGGGGGTCCCACCACTCTTCATGTTAGAGCAGTAACAGTTTGTGCTGTCTTGAGATGCAGATGGGGTACAGGGAGAGCTTCCTCTTGACACACACAGTACTGCATGACTCACTGGACTCTCCCGCACAGACTCATTCACGATCTGATGCGCTTCCTGGTATGTTTTGCATGATGAGCATTGCAAACAGAACTTCTGTCCTTCTCTCTTTTATACACAGACATTGGCCTCGGTATTTAAATGGCATACACTTGCAAAACTGGCATCAGCATCAGGCACTAGGCACATATAACCTACATAGCTAACTTGGGCAAAGACGCAATGTAGCAAGCTGGCTGACTTTTGTTCCCTCAAGGAAATCCAGATTCAGGAATGCTCCTCTGTGTTAAGATGCCCCACGTGTGGAGATCCAGGAAGGCTGCAGTGTGATGAGTTGTACTGTGTGGAGAGCCAGGCTGGGAAAGGCTGCAATGTGGTGAGATGTCCAGTGTGCAGACACAGACCAGGAAGGCTGCCCTACCCAGACCTCAGGCTCCCGATTTAGTAAATCTGCTGCCTGTGTGGTCTCCTGGCTGGGTAGCTGTCATAAGTAGATAGGTAGGGTAAGGGTTAAGTTTCTTTTACCTGGAAAGGGTAACCAAACACCTGACCAGAGGACCAATCAAAGAACTGGATTGTTAAAAAGTCAGGGGCGGGAATTTGTATACTCGAGGTCTTTTTTGTTTTCTCAGCTGTGAGTAAACAAGTTTCCTTCTAACTCCTTTTAATCTAAATTTCTACAAAAGCTGAGTACAGGGACAAAGTAATTCGCTATGAGGAGCTTGTGTTGTATTTACAGATGTGGATGCTGGGTCTTTGTTGCTTCCTCGGCTGGGAGGGACAGCTATCATGCTGATTCCAATTCTCTCATTCTACTAAGGGGCAGTGAGTATAAAACGGGAACAAAGTAAGATCGGCTATGATATGCTTGCTTTGTACTTACTGTGTGTGATTGCTGTCTATATTAATTGGCTATTTTTAAATCAGACTGGGTTATTCAGATTTCTTAAGTAGGGGCTGTATAAATGTTATGCAAGTTATTAGTCTGTATTGTCTCTTTTCTATATAAGCTCTTTTTCAAAACTTGTGGAAGTTTCTTTCTTAGTAAGGCAGAGAATTGAACCTCTTTATCAGGTATCTGTCTCCTCACGGGAAGGCAGGAACGGGGAAGGCAAGAGCCAAGCTGTTGGTATTGCATCTCAATTGTCCTAGGGAAGGAACGCTTCTCTGGGAAGCAGAAAACAGGTTTCTTGGTCGCGCAAGCTAGACAGGAGGAAGCCTGGGAAGGAGGGGGAAGGGGTATCTCTCCTACTTCGAGACGCCAAGAGAGACAGGCTATCTGGAGGTCCCCCCAGGGGAGGGTTGGGGACACCAGAGAGAGGAAAGGGGGGTCAGGCCCTATCAATTCCTGACCTGGTGGCAGCCTATCAGATCTAAGCTGGAGATTAAGCTTAGAGGACTTCATGCTAGTACCTTATATTTGAACTCTAATGTTCAAATCGAGGAATATTACTATGACAGTAGCTGCCATTTGTTTGATGTCTGGCGCAGAGGAAAAGGCTGTAGGAATCCCATGTAGGAATCAACAATTTAGAGACCAACGGTAAAAGGTGAAATAAAGAGCCAATCTAAATACAAATGAAACATGAACAAAAAGTCATTGGCAAGCTGTGGACTGAGAAGAGAAATGATGATTTTCCCCAGCTCTGGGGAGTTAACAGCTAGAGTAGCTGATAGCACTGGAGCCTGCCAGAATGCCTGATCTCAGAGGCACGCGGATAATGTTTATAATTTATCTAAATCCATGATAATGACAGGTTTTCACTCATCAGATCTTCCAGAGAACAGCTTTGCATAAACCCCATTTTCCATAAGACCCAGGGGCAATGCAGAGGCAGCACAAAAGGAATACAGGTGCCATGTGCCCGGAACTGACAGCATTAATGGCATTAAGCAGTCTGCCATTGCCTTTGTCCATAGGGAAATGGCTTCAGGAATGTAACTTTAAAAAAAAAAAAAAAAAGCAAATGAGGGTCAAGGTGAAGAAATAGTCGAACTAAGTCAAAAAAACAAACAAACAAACAAACCCCACCCCCGGACCTGTAAACAGTAGGAACATAGGAACTTCCCTGCAAGAGCACACCAGGGGTCCATCTATTCCTATAGCCTATGGCTGACAGTAGCCAGTACCAGATGCTTCAGAGGAAGGTGCAAGAAACTCCACAGTGGAGACTTACAGAAAAATCTGCCCAAAGGGCAAGTTCCTTCCTATCCCCCTCTCAGTTGGTAGCTGATTTATATCCTGAAGCATAAGGGTTATGTCCCTTCTATATTTTTTAATCTGTCTAATGGAATTGTGGATGGTCTCATTAACCATCTAAATGACCATGCTGTTTTGAAGTCTACTAAGTTATTGACTCAGTGAAATCTCGTGGCAGTGAGTTCCACAGGTTATTGGAATGTAATGAAACAAAGGTTTTCTTTTATAATTTTTTCTTTTTCTATTTTATTAGCTGTCCATTAGTTCTTGCATTATGAAAAAAAGTAAATAGGTATAAATATTCATCTTCTCTCTAAATTAAACCAATCTGATCTTTTCAATCTTTCCTCATGTGGAATTCTCCCCATGCCTCATTTTATCAACCATCTCTGAAGCCCCTCTATTTCTGTTAGCTTCTAGCAGACGGTGGCCAGAACTAAACACACCATTTCAGGTGAAGGCATATCAGTGACTCACCTAATGGCATTACAATATTTGCAATATTATTTTCTACTTCATTCTTTATGCATAGTAACATTTTGTTTTCTGTTTTGACATCACTGTACGCTGAGCAGATGTTTATATTGAGATATCCATAGTGCCGCCCAGGTCTCATTTCTGAGAGTTAAATTAGAGCCCAGAAATGTATACGTGTAGTTCAAATTATTCCTTCCTATGTGCATTACCTTACATCTGTCAATACTGAATTTCAACTCCCACTGTATTGCCCATTTGTCTAGCTTCATTAAGATCTTTTGATGTTCCCCGCAGTCTTCCCTAATCTCGACTTACCTAAATAATTTTATCTGCACCGTTCACCATCTTGCTCTTTCCCAGAGTATTGATAAATATATTCAACAACACTAGTCTAACTATGGAACCTTGGGACACCCCATTGGTAACCTTTCCTATGTTGTAAATGGACTATTTATTCCTATTCTTTGTTTTCTGTCTCCTAACTACTTCCTGATCTATGACAGTACTTTTTCTAACCACGTAACTACACAGTTTCTTTAGCAGCCCCTTGTGAGGGATTTTGTCAAAAGCTTTTTGAAAGTTCCAATAAATTATAACTGGTTCTCCATTATGTACTATTTTGTGGACGCTCACAAAGAATTCTAGAAGGTCAAACAGAATTTCCTTTACAGAAGCTGTACCGTTCATCATGTTCGTTTGGGTGTTTTACAGTTTTGTTTTCAAGTATCACTTCAACCAGTGTATCTGGTACTGAAGAAAGGCTGCAGTTATTCCCAGGATTACCCCATTGTCTTTTTAAAAGACAGGTACAATATCTGCAACTTTCTGATAATCTGGTATAGGGTGGATTTTAATGAAGTTGCATATTTTTGTTAGAAGGTTAAATATTTCGTTCTCCAGCTCCTTTCTACATCATCTGGCCATGCTGACTTACTGCTCTTCAGTTTGAGTTTGTTCCTGCATCTCGTTTTTTGACATCGGAATCCCTGAGAGTGCCCCATCTTCATTATCTGAAAGGAGTAGGTTTGGGATATGTATCTCCCCAGCATCGTCTCTAATGAAGATAGACATAAAGAAATAATTTTGGGCCAGATTCTGTTAACCTTACCCACGCTGAGTAGCACGTTCCATCACAAACAGTCCCACTGAGCTTGGTGGACTAAGATGATGATACTCCTCATAAGTAAGGGTATCAGAATTTGGACCTTAGTTTCTCAACAATTGTCCTTACTTGCTCTCTTTATTCCCCAATAGTCCAGCAAATGTACAAATTCTCTCTCACAAGTTTCATCCTTCTGATTTACTTAAAGAATTTATTTGTTTCTGTCTTTGGCTTTTTGTTCTTCAAATTCCTCATTATTTTTTACCTGTGACAGTCTATACCACTATGGTCACAATTTTTACTAGACTATGATGATTTTTGTACAAAGTATGCCTTGTAAGGTATCATTTGAAAACTCATAATGTGCTGAACATTAGTGTTCCCGTAAAATATATGTATCATCATTGTATGTAAAGTTATAGGATTCTACTGTATAACATTGCTGTGACATTCTCCAAGTTAAGAAAAGCAGGCTCAAACCAGTTTCTCAGGAACAAAGGACAGACCAACACCCAGTCCGGTGTTAAAGAGCTATCATGGCTTAAGCAGCCATTCTCCAACAGCAGGAAGGTGTGAATGAGAAATTTACATTTCATCACAGGGATGGTTCAGAACTCACATACACAAGAGACTTTGTCTCCGGCACCCCAGCTGGCTCAAAAAGGGGACAGTGATATAAAAATGAGAAGGTGGCCTCCAATTTACCTCTCTTCCTTCCTTCTCTCTGCTCATAATATCAATGAATACCTGAAGAACACTGAACTAAGGGGAGACTGAAAGAAGACCCAGCCTGCGAAATTTACTGCAGTGTAGGGTGAGGAAAACCTTTGCTTTGAATTTTGTTAGTTTAAGTTAACCATTAGCTTGCATTTTACTTTATTTTTAAAATTTTTGTAACCAATCCTGACTTTTATGCATCATCACTTGCAATCCTTTAAAATCCATCTTTCTGTAGTTAATAAACTTATCTTATTGTTTTATCTTAACCAGTGTGTTTGGATTAAAGTGTGTGGGAAACTCCATTTGGCCTAAAAAAAGGCCTGTGCATATCATTTTCCTTTGTTGAAATGATGATGGACTTTCTATGAGCTTGCATTGTTCAGTAGTGTGCTGGACAGTATAAGATGTATAGCTCTGAGAGATAAGTCTGGGACTAGAGAACTTGCTGGTGTTGCTTTGCGGTTTAATTCATGAGTGACTAGTGAGCAGCACTCAATACTTGGTAGCTGGGAGGGGTTTTACATGCTAGAGGCTGTGTGTGAACAGGCCAGAAGTTGATGTTCTTACAGTAAAGCAGGGTAAGAGGCATCCCAGGTTGGAGAATGGAGGGGACACAGCTGTCCAACAGTCCGGACTGTACCCTGGGAAATGTCACATTACCTTACACTGTACCTGCCATAGTTTATGCTCCTTTCTATTGGCTTCACTTGAGCTGGATTTCCATTTTCTGAAGGACACTGGTTTGGGTTGAGAACCCAGCCACTTAACCATCCTGTTTCTTTTCTTGCCTTCCTGCTTCTGTTTTAGTTTAGGGGAATGAATGTCCTTTGCGACTCTTGTAGATTATGTCAGTAGCCTCCACGGTCAGGGTAAGGATTTTTATTTCTTTACTTTTGACATAAAAACCTTTTTGACTAGTTTCTTTGTTATCTTTAAAAATTCCCTTGCTAATTTGTGTCACAGGCCTTTGGTACCTTCTCTCCCCCGAGGCTGTTGAGCTTAATTATACTGTGGCTGCTCTTACTTAATGATTCATCTAGAGTCATTTCTTCAACCAGCTCCCAGAGACAGAATATCAACATTCTGTATTGTCTAGTACCCTTCCATCTGAGGGTCCCAATGCACTTCACAGGCACTAATGCATTCATTAATGAAGGCTCCCCAAGGGGAGGGGAAGGTAAGTATTGCTATCCCCATTTTATAGATGCAAAAACTGAGGCACTAGAGTGACTTGCTCAAGGCCATATACCAAATCACTCCCACATCTGTGAACAGAACTAAGGTCTCCTGACTCACAGCCCTAGGCTGTAACCTCCAGACCCCACTCACTTACCAGTTGCTGGGGGAGGGGTCCAGCAGATTGGATGAAACACAGTAAAGCCTCTCAGCTGAGTCCTGATGTCTCCATCTCCTCCCGTCAGCCCTAAATCCCCCTCCCAAGCAGTTGTTTGATCTGGTGCTTGGAAGGACAAGTGATAAAATGGGGCCTGTTCTGTGTATCCAAACCCTCACTCCTTTGTTCATAACAGTCGTAGGGAGGACACTATGCTGAATGCTCTATTCGGCTGTGGCGAGTCCCTGATCCTGGGTCTGCATGTTGAATCACTGGAGGCTGATGCAACTGAACTCTCCCCTCTATTACATAAGCAGGTCTGAGCCCTCTTACCTCTGTAGGTCCCTTGGAAATGAGTATAAACCCATTATTATCAATGAGGAAGCAGTTCAGATTCTGCAGAGATATAAGGGAAAGGAAGTGAAATTACAGATGGCACTTTGGTTATGGTTGGTTGTTTATTGTTACTAGTATAACAGGGGAGGTAGTATAGCCTAGTGGACAGGGCATTGTCCTGGGGCTCAGGATACCTGGGTCCTATTCCCAGCTCTGCCACTAGTCTGATGTGTGACCCTGGGCAAGTCACTTCCCCTCTCTGTCTCCATTTCCCCTCCCACCCTGTGTCCGCTTTGCTTATAGTATTTAAAGTGTAGTCTCTGCCCCAAAGAGTCTGCCGTTTACTATGTCTGTGTGGGGTATTAATGTAATATAAACAATGTTTAAGAAAACACTACACACTGTCAGAGGGAGGGAGTTCAGATAGCACTCTTCTCAATAGAATAGTAATAATACTTAGCATTTATCCAGTGCTTTCCACCTGCAGATGTTAAAGTGCTTTACAAACAATATGAGTTAACTCTTGTTATGATCTCCATTTCACAGATGCGGAAACAGAGCACAAAGACTAAATAATTCTCCTATGGTCACATAGTGAGTCAGTGGCAGAATGAAGAACAGAATCTGGGACTCCTGACAACCAGTTCTTCTGCTGTAAGCACTAGAGATGATCCTGCCTCCATCTAGATTTTTTTTTTTTCAAGAGAAAAAGATTCCAGATTCTCCAGAGGCAAAAAAATCTGGGGTAAGGGTGAGAGGACCCTAGTTAAGATCTACCATTTCATGGGCAATCCTGATTGTCTATATTTTGCAGTTTATCCTATTGTCTCAGACTGAGGAAGAGATCAGGATCCAGAAGAGACCCTCTCTGAGCATGAAAAGAGGATTCTCCTCTGATCCCACTGCTGACAGGACAGGACATTCTCTCCAGAACACAGCTGGGCTCTAGTATAGCAGCTAGTGGAAGCCTCGGATGGCATGAACATAGGGAGAATGGAAAACATGAGGGGCTTCTCTAACAGGCATTCTCCTCAGCAGCCACTAGAATCTACTGGCCAAATCAGAGAGGAGATCGATGCACTCTGAGCCCCACATGCTGTACCATGCTGATTTCCCCTGACCCAGACAAGCTCCCTACAGGACTTGGTGCTAGGTCAGAGGAAATGTTTGGCTCTGGTTGTGGTCCTGCTGAGCACCTCTTGTAAGGTGTTGAGCACCCTTCACTCCCACTGACTTCAGTTGGAGCAGGCCCTTGGCCAATGACCTCCTCACCCCATAATCCTCACAGGGACCCTTTAATGAACTCAATGAAACTTACATCATCCTGACAGCTCAGCGGACACGCACCATCCACGCCACTGCACTGGAAAGGAACAGGAGAAATTAAATGATGACAATGTCTCCAGGACGTCTGTTAGTCTATAAGGTGCCACAGGACTTTTTGCTGCTTTTACAGATCCAGACTAACACGGCTACCCCTCTGATAGTGTCTATCTCGTTAGCCTCAAGGGGATGGACATCAGACAAAGGATCTACATCTCACAGCTGGGTACAGGTCAACGACTTAGTTACCATTTTGAAATAGACCGTCTAAGCAGCACACACTTAACACCTGCCAAGGGGGCCAGTAATGGTTCTGCCCTCTACCCACAGTCTAATTCCTCAAAATAAACAGTATTGTCTCCACTGAATATTACACGTAAGCCTGGTTCTGCCTCCTTATCCACTGTGAGCAGGACCTAAGGGAACTTCTAGTGTGCAGTAGCGGGGTCTGCCTGGGCAGTTAATGTGTGGCAGGCTAGAGCACTGTATGTTCACAGCCTCGCTTGCCACGTGCTGACTGCATAGCAAGCCCTCAGTGCAAGGGTGGCAGAATCAATCCCTCTAGTATTAATAACAAAAGTTAATTATACATTGGAGAGAAAATGTAGGGTGCATTTTCATATCTCATAACATCTTGTCCAAAATAAAGGCATTACATTTTAGGGATGCATTATTCTCAGGCAGTATATTTTTCCAGACAACTAATGACACAATAGAATGCGAATGTGCTCCAGTAGCCTCAGGCACCATCCATTTGTTTCATTCAAGGATCTACTGATACCAGAGTTGACGTGTGTCACGCCATTGAACTGGCTAGGACAGGAGGAGTTAAACAGTGAGTAACAAAAGCCTTCCAGTACTTATTCGTTTCATAACTATTCCGTGTGTGTATATGTCTCTTTCTGTTATTTTCTTTGGGGGCAAGGGAGGGAAAGCTGATGCAGTGTTGCCAATTTCTCTACGCGAGTCCCCTTTCTTCTATGGCTTTCCTGAGGTGGGGAAGAATAAATGACAAAGATGACAGGCCTTGCCTACTCTGGATCCGCTACTGATTATTTTAAAACTGCAATAAATTCTATAAAAAAAAAATAAGCCCCTCTCCGTCTGCCCTTCCTGGCTGTCTCTGAACAGGTGTGGGTAAATCGGCCTCTCAAACCACAGCAAAACTGTTAGTGGTGTTTCTCATCTCGAGTTCTGCAATACAGAGTGCTATTTCCATGGAGCCACCCTGTGTCCTGTAAGCATATTTCAAACGATGATCAAAGAATTTTCAGTTTGTTTCTGGCTCCATGACTTTGTGCCATTGCCACAACTATATCCGCTCTTCACATCTTGATAATGGTTTAATAGACGATGACATTACCTGGTCCACTGTTATGATGTGATGGTGCAAATGTTGCCTTGTCATGATGGGATTATTTCATCCCCACATGACATATACAAAAAAGTGGCAGCCCTAGACGTCACTCTGGATTTGCTCTGGTTTGTGCGGCTGAAAAATATGGTCGCAATAAACCCAAGAGTATTACCCATAGGGATGAAGATTAACAAACCAAAATGAAGTCAATTGAGTTAACCCAAGGGACAGTTTGGGCCCATTGTGTCTTTTAGCTCAGGCGTTGAAGTGATCTCTCAGAACTACCAGCTCTGCCATCGCCCAGCAATGGAATTTCATTAGACTGTAACAACATTTCAGGAGTGTGAGAGTTTGTGTAAATCGGATACAGGTACAAGCTGCAAATATCTGGATCCAGATTTCAGACACCTCAAGGTTAAGACTGTTCAGAGCTGAGGGTTTAGTTCAGTCTAGATAAAGTCAGGAGCCACTTACAAAATTCAAGTCCAGATTCATGTTCAGATTTCAAGCCACTCCTGCAAAGTAAAGGTCCCGAGTGTTGGTTTGCTCCTAGCTCTAGTTTAAATCTAGTTATAATGTTGTTGTGCCTGTCGATGAGGGCAGCAGGGAAGAGTTTTCTAATAATGTACAGATGGAAAAGTGGATAGTCTTCCAAGGGGAAGTTTGAATGTATCAATTAGGATTGTACCATCCAGTCAGTGGTCAGTTGGGGGGCCCAGAGAAGAGTGATGCAGCAGAATCTGACCAAACTCAAGAGTTCAGGTGAGAATCCCTAACAAACTCAGAAGAATTATTTTCAACCTGAAAGGCAGGGCCACCCAGAGAGGGGGGGAAGTGGGGCAATTTGTCCTGGGCCCTGCAGGGGCCCCATGAGCCCTGGCCCGGTGGTGGTCCATGTCTTCGGCAGTGGGGGGCGGCTCAGTGCTGCTGAAGACGTGGAGCAACTGAAGGGCCCCCCGCCACTGAAATGCTGCCAAAGTCCCGGACCGCTGCCAGCTGAGTATAAGCACCGCAGCTCCCCCACTTTGCCCCAGGCCCCCTGAATCTTCTGGGCGGCCCTGCTGAAAGGCCACAACACCCATTTCCAATTCATGTGTTCCCCTCTACATGCTTACATTGTAGCATTTGGACTGATTCTCATCTCAGCATGGGTGTGAATCTGGAAGAACTCTCTTAAAGCCTTTGGAATGACTCTGGGTTTGCAGCAGTGGGAGTGAGATTAGAATCACCTTTGTTCATTCTGCTTGAAAAAGAGCAGGAAATTTACGTGAGAAAACCACAGGGATGGGGATAATTGAATGTGTGCTCCCCATTTATTTTGGGACTGCTGCTTCAAATATTTCTGCATCACTACTTCCCAAGGGACCAATCCATGTCAGGCTCTGTGGTTTCTTGGGTGAGTCTCTGAATCACTGCAACCCAATCTACTTTAAGGTTTGCCAAAGACACTTAGTTACTGCAAAGAAAAACACAAGCTAAGTGGGCTTAGACTGTCGCCAGCTACTAGAGGCAAGGGAGAGCATGTATCATACAATGACATATAAAATACACGTGACAAACAAAGCATCATACAACACAGGCAGGGACACAGTGAGATCTCTCTGTCCTGAGCTCCTGTCTACTTACATCAGTGTCATTGGGCTGGGCGGGAGTGTGGGTATGTGGAGCAGTGCAGTATGCAGGAGAGATGTGGAGAGAAAAAACAAAATGTTCATTAGTGACTCTTTATTGAACTGCTAGCTAGTGCCAGTAAGTCAGGCAAACTCTTCTTTCACATGAGTAAGTGTTAGAAACAGGGCTTCATCCCTGACCCAGGAACCACCCTTCAGCTTCTTTAGTCTTTCTTCCCAGGCTCATTTCACTCCGGGAATGAATGTATGTTAATATGTGTTTACTTCCTGGGGCCATGTCCCCCATAAGGTTCTTGCACAACCTCCTTTCAATAACCCCCCTTGATAAACCTCCAACGAACTCCTGTTCACTCTGTGGGGAATCTCCTTACTGCCAGGTATCCTGTTAGACATACACGCAGGGCACCTCAGTCTCCAGCCTGCCAAGAGCCCTCCCTCTGCCACCAATGGCAATAAAAATCCTTTTCCATTCACCTCAGGCTCTCCAGTCATGGAGATAAGTTTCCTGAGCTCAAACCAGAATAATTCTAACCTGGTAACAGTTCCCTCTGTGGGCACCAGGCAGACATTTCATTCTTTGCATCTTCAGTCCGATGAGACTCCTCCCCACAATGTGCTGCCCATATTCCCTAATATTTTGAGAGTGCCCCTTGCTGGTAACAAAAAGGCATTTCCATTCTCCTCCTTATCATACCCAGGAAATGCTCTAGTTATTCCAATTCTCTCGCTCTGATTAGACTGTCTGAACCAGCCTAGCCTTGAAAATTTCTCCTGGCCTGCTAGCGTGGAGCAAGTCTTCTTTTTTATTTTGACAGGCTAGTAGGATTTCATCATCATCAACATCATCGCTGAGATCAGGATAGTAAAGGAGGGCAGGGAGATTTTGTGCCCCAAATTACAGCTTTCCATGATGGTTCCAAAAGCCTGAATGAATGCAAACATAGTTCCACAATTGTCAGCTGCAGCAGCGTTAATGCCAGGCCAGGATTCTGACATTGTTAACGCAGCGTTCCTAGAACAGACTTGCGGTTCATGCAGCATTAGAGCTGTCAAAGGATTAGAGAAACGTGTAACTTAAAACTAATCTACCACATAAATCTGTTTAATACAAATTTCACAAAAGCCTTCATGGAATTGCCACCAGAAATCAACGTGCATAGCATGGGACAAGCAAAAGGAAGGTGGTGAAATCGTATCTCCACAGAATTACTGCCATTCCTACCTGCCGCGTAGCCATCCAAAACTTGTGTTGGAGTAATTCCAGCTTAATTTGCACGCCCACAGCTACGGGGAAACAAAAGTGGGGAGGGAGGGCAGGGGGGTGAGAGAAAAATAGCTGCAAGTTAGGAAAGGAAAAAAAATTTGCATGAAACAGGACAAAATTGCACTCGCAGCCTGGTTCCAAGTGTAAATGACGAACTGAAAGGTAAGCATTGAGTCAGACAGTCAAGTGAGAGTCAGAGGTTTAACAGGCTGGGAGGAAAGGAGGTGTCAATTGCTGTATTGAAATATCGACACCTCCCTCCCACTGAACACTACAGAGCTACAAACAGATTAAAAAAAGACTTTTATATTGGGCTGTCAGATATATTTTCAGGCCAGGGTGGACTGTTAGGCTGATCTCTTGCGTATAACACACTTTGGGTTTGGCTACACTTGCGGATGTGCAGCACTGGGAGTTACAGCTGTCTTCGTACAGCTGTGTAGGGAAAGCGCTGCAGTGTGGCCACATTTGCAGCGGTGTTGGGATTGGTGCATTATGGGTAGCTATCTCACAGAGCACCTCGTCCCATTTTAGCGCCGTGGGTTGTGGGAAGGGGGCGGAGGGTGCGAGTCATTCTGCTTCCTGTCCCAATGCCCCATGATGCATCGCTTCACATCCCAGCAATCCCTGTTTTTTCATCCACGTTTCGTGCCGTCTTGACTCTCTCAAAGGTTTCTGTGCAGCGCGATTTCTGTGGGAAATGGAGCCCGAACTGCTGAGGAGTATGCTGACGAGTCTCGCCAGCACATCACATTTGGCAGTTGAGCTATTCCTTAAGATCCAAAGTGATGAGGAGTCCGATGATGATAGCAAGTTGCCTGACGTGTATGACACTAAATTGCTTCTGGCATTCACGGAAATGCTCAGCATTGTGGAACGCCGCTTTTGGGCTCTGAAAACAAGCACTGAGTGGGTGAGATCACATCATCGTGGAAATCTGGGATGAATGAGCAGTGGCTGCAGAACTTTCGGATGAGAAAAGCCACTTTCATGGGATTGTCTGAGGAACTCGCCCCCAACCCTGTGGTGCAAGGACACGAGATTGAGAGCTGCCCTGCCGGTGGAGAACAAGGGACTATTGCAATCTGGAAGCTGGCAACTCCAGACAGCTACCGATCATTTGGAACTGGTTTGGAGTGGGAAAGTCGACCGTTGGAATCGTGTTGATGCAAGTTGCAGGGCCATTAATTGCATCCTGCTAAGAAGAACCATGACTCTGGGGAATGTGCAGGACATTGTGGATGGCTTTGCATAAATGGGTTTCCCTAACTGTGGCAGGGCAATAGATGGGACACATGTTCCTATTCTGGCACCACCTACCTAGCATCTGAGCACGTTAATCAGAAGGGGTATTTCTCTATGGGTCTCCAGGTTCTTGTGGATCACCATGGGTGTTTCATTGACATTAACACAGGCTGGCCTGGAAAGGTGCATGATGCATGCATCTTTCGGCACACTGACTGTTCAGGAAGGTGCAGGCAGGGACTTTTTTCCCAGACCGGAAGATCACAGTAGGGGACATCGAAATGCCCATTGTGATCCTTGGAGACCCCGCTTACCCGTTAATGCTTTGCTCATGAAACCGTATACAGGGAAGCTTGATAGAGCAAGGACCAGTTCAACTACAGGCTGAGCCGGTGCTGAATGACTGGAGTGTGTCTTTGGCCGTTTAAAGGGGTGCTGGCAATCTCTGTATGGAAAGCTAAGACTTGGGGAAAGCAGCATCCCCATGGTATATCCGTGTGCTGTACCCTCCATAATATTTGTAAGGGAAGGTGAAAGATTCAGTCAGGCATGGATCTCTGAGGTTCAAAGCCTGGAGGCTGAATTAGCACAGCCAGAGAGCAAGGCTACTAGCGAGGCCCAGCACAGGGCTACAAGGATTAGGGATGCCTTGAGGGAGGAATTTGAGGCTGAAAACCAACAGTAATGTTTTGTGCCTTGCACGGAAGTGAAGTGCAGTGGTTACAATATTAGTAGAATCTGTGTTTCCTAAGTGATTTGCAGTGCCTGTTTCTTTCCTGGGCTAAGGTATCTTTGACTTTCTGCAATAATAAAGACTGTTTTCAAAGCCAAGAATTCATTTATTGAACTTTGACAGACACACAACATTTTGGAACCTAAAAGGGCAGGGGTGGGGTGGTACTGTACAGTCACAGGTTTGAAATATGTCCTGTCTGGAGTGCTGTGCAATGAGACTGCACTTCAGGATGGCCTATTCTGCATGGTGAGGGGGGTTGAGGCAGAGGATAAAGGGTCGTAGTTCTCAGGGCTGGTTGGTGAAACGTACAGGTGTTGAAGCGGCCTGGGTGGTGGTTTAAGAAGCTGGATTTCTGGGGAAGGGGGTTTGAGTTGACATTGGCGGCAACAAGGAAAGAGCTTTTGGACCGGGGGGGGGGGTTGCGGTGTGGTAGTGTTCTGCCCTGCATGGCACGAGCCGCCTGCGATAGAGTCCTCTTGCACGCCAGGATGCTTATCAGTCTGCTTTGTGCTTTTCTTCCTGACCGCCTGCATTTCTGGCGGGATCCTGCTTTCCCTTTCCCTCCAGGTCCTGCACTTCTTGATTCTCTGTGACGAGTGATTCCATAACTGCTTGCAGCAGGTTGTCTTTTGCTTTTTCCGTTGGCTCTTCTGGAGGTTTTGGAGTCTTTGAGCTGTTATTACACAGGCACCAATATCTCAAGTTGCTTGTGAAAAAGGCAAAAAAGGGCAACACTTAACAGAGGTGGCATTGTTTATATCTTAGACAGTTTATATCCCACACGTGAAGGAAGTAACATTCTTCACAAGGAGCAAATTTTCCACATACCAAGAGAGCGCGCATCACGCACAGGAAGCGTCGAAACTGCGGTGGTAAGGGGGACTGATTGGCGTTCAGGGCTTGTACTTGGGTGGACCGTTGTCTGTGCATTGGGGAAAGCAAACAGCTGCAGGGGGCACCTACACTGAACACTTTCCCAACATTTTCCACAGGAGTTGATCCTGGAAGATATCTCGCTGCTGCAGGTCACCTGGGAAGAGCGGGAGGGTCTTTTACAGCAATGCAGATTCCGCTCTGGCCTCTGTGCAGCTTGCCTGTGTCTTGCAATGGTCCCCTCCACCCCTCGCGGCACAGTGGCGCAGACGCATTAGCCTGACTGAGACAAGGACCACAGTGTCTCTCCCAATAAACTTGGCAAGCGCATTGCCCATGCTCTGGCTGAAACTTTTTTGAAGAGATTACCGAGGCCGATTACTGCGACGTGATAGACCACATCAATGTACTATTCCACATCTAGGCATGCATGCATACAGCCCTAACCCTCCCTCCTCTCCCGAAACATTTGCATCCTGAAAATAAAAGCCGCTTACTGAGAACCTGCTCCTCTGTTTGTCCTCCACCAAGTACTGGCTGCTGCGACTGGCTACCTTCCTCCTGGCTTGAGAAGAGCTCCTGGCTGCATGCCTCCTGGGACTCCGGGGTGTCTCCCCCAACCCCAGTACCCTCACTCTTGGTTTCCTCTTCCCCCCCCCTCCGCCCCCCCACTCTGAAGTGTCCATCGTGGTTCTCGGATTGGCGGTGAGGTCACCCCCAAGTATCACGTCCAGCTCTTTGTAAAAATGGTAGGTTGTGGGGGCAGCGCCGGAGCAGTGATTTCCCTCGCAGGCTTTGCAATAGGCACTCCGCAGCTCCTTCACTTTAACCCTGCACTGCAGCGCATTCCGGTCATGGCCCCTTTCCAGCATGGCCCTTGATACCTGCCCAAAGGTATGTAATTCCTATGGCTGGAGCGCAGCTAGGACTGCACAGCTTCCTCCCCCGAAACACTGAGGTCCAGCAACTCGCCATTGCTCCATGCTGGGGCTTATTTGGCGCATGGAGGCATGGTCATCTGGAAAGATTCACTGATTGCACTCCACACCTGGCTGAGCAAACAGGAAGGGGATTTTTAAAATTCCCGGGGAATTTAAAGGGCGGGTCACCTGAGGCCAGGGCAGTAGAGTTTGAACTGTTGAGCAAAGTGGCTGAACAGGCATTCTGGAATACCTCTGGAGGCCAATAACAGCGGTTTTGGTGGCCACACTGGTGGAGCAGCGCTGCATCACCAGCGCTGCAGTCGTTATTCCCCAGGCCGAGGTGGAGTACAGCCAGCACTGTAGCCAGGGAGATACAGTGCTGTATGTGCCTTGCAACTGTGGACGGTGAGTTGCAGCGCTATAAAGCCACCACCAATGCTGCAACTCTCAGGTGTAGCTAAGCCCTTTGACTCAGAAAGGTAGGCCAGTGTCAGGAGTGGGTTTCAAGCCCCCACCTCCAGGGAGACTGCAACCTGAATGCAGCAATAAAGAAAACATTTACACCACAAATTAAGGCGTAACTGTAGGTGTGGTAGGGAAGATGTGGCAGCATGGACTTCAGCATGGGCTAGCAACCCAAGAATGTACCCAGGCTCCCCAGTGGGCTTGTACTGCGGTGGTGAACCTGCGCTGAAGCCTGTGTTGCTGTGTGTTCAATGCTACTGTTACCCATGCTAGGTGGATTAAATAGTTTACAATTACATTCTAATCTGTGGTGTAGATGTGACCATAGTCCATTCTTGATCAACAAAAACAGCTGCAAAATCCACACAGAACTATAACACTTGTCAGTAGAAAAGGGGAGATTTTAAACTCACTGACTGCTCTTCCCAGCTGAGTACATCTTCTCCTAAGCCAAAGGGTGGTATTTAATCAGTCTTGCCCTGATTTTGTACCTCAACCCCTTCCATGCCCGGTCACATCCCCAGGATCGTGCCCTCTGTAGAAGCAAGAAGTGTGCAGTGTGTCTCTGTAGGATGTAGGAATGCCCCCAGCTGTACAAACAAATGCAGTAACAAAGATTAACGGGCAAGTGTCAACCCACAGAATCAACCGGCCAAATCAAAGGGGCCTGCAAGAAATCCAGCCTCAAGAAGAATCTTAAAATATGATGATAAAGAATAAAGAGAGAGAGAGTCGGAGAGGAAAGCATGAGAGGGAGAGATGGAGGGCCTGGTCCCCTCCAGATTTACAACAGTGTAAGTGAGAGGATAATCAGGCCTAGTGAGTTTTTAGTCTATATTGTGCAACTTTGTGTGGCTGCTTTTAAGTTAACTTTTTGATCTGATGTTGTAATTCAGCTGGGAAGGAATAAAAACCAGAGTGTGCAATAGGAATTATGCTACGTGCACAAAGAACCTGGCAGCTGGCATCATGGCCATGGTATATCATCTCTGCTTGTAATCCCCTGGTGTCAGTGTCCTTCTTGTCACATCCTTACTGCTGGTACATCTTACAAGATCCTACTTCACTGGAAGGTTTTTGTCCAGAACTCCCTATTATAGAATGAATCTGACTGCTGTGAAATGGGGAAAGGAATTATTTTCTATAGCTGCCTAAAGCCCAGAGTACACAACCTGACAAGACATAAGATTCATTTAAGATTCATCTGGATCTATGTCTCTGAATATAAGGAAAGAAGAAAGAACAGGGCTGAGTTCAGCCCTCGTGTAGTTTCATTGACTTCAGCTGTTACCCCAGGGGTGAATTGGGCTCAGTAGCCTCAAAGACCAATCTGTGTTGGAGTGTGATAGAGTGTAAAAGATGTTGCTGATGTTGAGTCCATCTAGAAGATGGGCTGATTTTGTACATAACTTTGAATAAATTCCTTGTTATCCTTTAAAACCATCTCCAGCAAGAGTCAGTCCTCCTATCAGAGCCGATCACATCAATGGGAGTGAACTTTACCAAGGACATGCAGATTTTACAAGACGGAGGAGGAGCTGGTATCAGGACAACTAACCTTGGAACACAGGGAGTTATTGAGAAGCTCATGTTTTTGCCAACAGGGACCTAAGGCCTAGAAATGTTGTTCAAAGGAAATTAAAACCTTTGTCATGAACCCTTTCCTCCTTAGCCTGTAGGGTGCAAATAACTTCCACTGCAGAGTTACTTGTGTCATGAGGGGGAATAGGGCTCCCAGGTTTGTACTGGTGCTTTCTGGCCCTCCTGGGCTACCCAGTAGCTAGCCCTCTCCTTTCTACATAGCCTGCAGCCATGGTTCTCCCTTCTGGGCAGTCTGTCAGTTATCTTTCTCCTTTGCATGAGGCCATTGCCACTGTGTGAAGCCACCTCTCTCCTTTGCATGTAGCTTGGCAGTTAGCCCTCTACTTTCTAGCCCAACAGCGAGTCCTCTTTCCTTGTAGTGGCCTCCTGGTGATGTGATCCAGCAGCCATCCCCTCCTACCCCATGGGGCTCACACCCACTCTTCTTTCCATGCATTCCTGCAGCCAGAAGAGGTAAGAAGGTGTAATTTCAAGCAATGGAGGGTCTACTTTAACTTGCACTGTGGTTTCTCTTTCTGGCTGGTGTCCACTCAGGGGAACAGGAGTAGGGAAACCTGTCCCCTTCTTGTGTCTTGTCTGCTGACTGGAACCCCCTGCCCTTGCCTATGTGGGGAATGGTGGCGGTTTTCAGTGGGGACTATGTTAGCCTCCTCTGCATTCATGTTGAGCCTGGAGGTTTAAGAAAAAAGAGGCAGGGGACAGTCTCTCAAGCTATGTCTATACTTGGGTGTGATTCCCAGCTCATGTAGATGTACTTGTGCTAGCCCACATACTCAAAATAATAGTGTACCCATGATAGTGATAGCATGGGCTAACCGCTGCATCCGAATCTGCCTGAACCCCAGGGATTAATATTCAGGGTGGCTAAGCCCATGCCACCGCTGTCCGTGCTGTCCTGGCTACACTACCATTGAGCTAGTGCTAGTATGTAGATGTAGTGTAAGGGGCAGTAAGCAGTAGGGGCCTGGCTGTCCTGCAGGCTGGCCATGCTTTGGAAGGGAGTGGGAGGAAGGAGGAAGGCAGAGAGACAGATTCAGGAGACGAGTCAGGAGCTTAGATGAGAGGAAGGAAAAGCCGGTGATAAAAAGTCACGGCATGTGCCAAAGAATAGCTAATAGCTGCCCAAGATCCTTCTTTGCTCCAGCACAAGATCTGCGTTCCACTCTGCTGTGAAATTCGGGGTGGCTGTGGAGTACAGTATAGCAACAACCATAAAGTCCTAGAGGTGACCAGGGATAATGGTATTATTTCTACTGACATGCTAATAACTCAAGCAACTGTAGTTCCCCTGTGGTAGAATAAAGTATGTGAAGGGAGACAACATAACATGTTGAATAGTCAGATACTGATGCGCTATTCAGACATCCCAAGTTCATGCATAACTTTTTACCAGCAGGTAACCTCGAGTCGCTGCAAACTGAGCATGTCCCTGCTGTACTATTGCAACTGCATCTCTCAGAAACCACCTACCACTGCCCAACATGTTGGTTATACCATTTCCCCCCCACCTCTTCGTTCTTCCCTTCCCTGTATCTGTTGTCATTAACTCATCCACTGTCACGTGCTCTGTCTGCCTTTTCTTGGGTTGCCTCTGATTATCCATATGCCTTTCTCATAAGGAGCTTTCCTCAAGATTTCATTCTCTGTCTACCTCATAATGCAGAGTCATAACAAAGAGTGAGAAGATTACAGCTGGCAGACTGCTTCTCAAGATGTACCTTACCATTCAAAAGCTTTTGCTGTCACAGCAGCTGGCTTGCCATTTAAATAAAAAACATTATTTTCATTTCCTTTGTCTTCTCATTGAATGATTTACCCACTTCTGTTCCTTTGCTAGCATGAGTCAATGGAGCTTCTCCAGGGATGAATTTTTGGCCTTTTCTCTCTAAGTGAGTGACCAAAAAGCCAAGAAACATTTTGCTTAGAAAACTTCCGGACAAACTAATAATAATAATACTACTAATAAAAAAAACACCTAAAGCAAATGCAGGCTGCCAAAATAATTGGAGCTTGGAGACAGGCACATTAAAGCAGGTAAGGTGAAAGAGTGATTCTTAGCAGGATTTACCTGCTGTGGCTAGGACACCCAGATTGGAAATCCAGGACAAGCTGAAGGCAAGAGAGAGAAGTTTTTGATTAAGAAAGGGAAAGTTTATGGGCCAGTGCCCAGGATGCACTGGAAAGACTCGGATCCAATGGGATGGACTCTGGTCTCATTCGCACCCTTGTAAAGGCCAAGTAACTGCTGAGTTCAGTGGTGTCAAGGGGGCATTACAGTGGTGTAACTGAGGGGAAGGTTTGGCCTGGGATGCACGAGCTGATTACCCAGCTCCTTCCCTCTGCAGTCCCAAACCAGAATGGAGCATTGTGAAAATCCAGGCTGCTTTCTAGACCAGTCAGCTCCCCACAGCCCCGGTCCTCAAGTTTTTCTATTTTTCTTCTGCATGTTCCTAGGGAAGATAATGCCGGAACGTGCATATTCCTCTCCTGCTCAAGCTTTACAATAGCCCAGCGCTCCCTGCTGCTCTCAAGCGGCTCAACACAACTGCTGTGGCTGACTGCCCTTTATCCAGCCCATTGTAAGGGTCTGTCTTAAGGTGCTGCCTCCTGCCCCTTCCCCGCCCTCTGGACTCCCCATGGGGATGGTTGTTTTGTGGCCAGTCCCCAGGCTTTCTCCAGACTATCCCTTTCATGACTCCATGCTGTCCTAATTTCTCGAGAAACTAGCAGACACAAAGACTTGGCTCCTTCACCTCTCCTTTCACTGTAGCTTTGTTATGATAGGGGAAAGGGGAGGAGGCAGCTCAGCCCACAGGGTCCTCCCAGTAACCTGGTCCCGATGACTTCAGCCTGCCTTAACAGGGCTGAAGGGAGTTCTCCTCCCGCCCCCCAAGCCCTTATATTCCATTCAGCAGACGGGGAGCTGGGTGGGAGACAAAAGCAATTGCTTTCTCTTGAGGCTGAGTTGAGAGGAATTAAAATCTTCCAATCTCCTGTCTCTGCACATTTGGGCATTTCTGAGTGGATTCTGCCCGCTTGGCTGGCTGATTCCTTTACACAGCGTGTGCATGCACTTGTGTGTGTGTGTGCACGCGCTGCTGTCTTCGCAGATGTACCCCCAGCTGTCACTCCACGGCGCTCTGTCTCTCCCTCCCCCTTTCGCTCTCCCTCTCTTTCTCCCCCTATTTATTATTTACAGAGGATTACAATCTCTTTTACATGCTGTCGTCTAACCTTCTCTGCACTTCGGGCACTGCTAGCATCTTGGCACCCCGCAGGGAGCAGGGGGCTGATGCCTACTAGAGTCCATTGAGCGCTCGCCCGGCTGTTGATAGCTTCCACTGGATTTGCTTTAGGACTCGTCAGGGGGTTTATCGAAGGAGCTGGAGAAAGTAGAAGAGGCTCTGTTCCAGGCAGAGAACAGTAAGTACAGGTGTCTCGCTTATATATTTGTGCCCAGCTATCTGAAATCCTGCAGTGGGCTTTTTCCCACTGCCATCTTCTGTTCACAGAGCACTTGCTGCCACAGAGAGGTGGTTCACAGGCAGTGACAGAACTGCCTGTGACAAGGTACTGCTGAGACAACCTAGCAATGTGAAGCCACAGGGCAGCTGTTTTACTGACAAGACAGAACTGCAGATTCTGCCCGAAGGACGTATGGTAGCAGTTTTAATTCAGTTCAGGTGTGGGGGACTGGAAGTAGCACCCGTCAGCCAGGAACAGCACAGAAATCTTTGTCTACAGCATGGGCAGCTCAAATCAGAGTACAGCGCTGATCCTATGTGCTTGGTGCTAGGACCAATATGTACTGGATAAGCACCATAAAATACTGTCTTCCCATCCAGGACAATAAGGGGTGGGTCTGAAATGAGGGGTGCCACTGGTCTTGCCTGTGGAGGTTTCAGGGAAGGTTTCTGGACTGAGCTGCCTTCAAAAGGACTGTATAAAATGCAAACTGGAAGCTGATGAAGGTGTTGTCTAAGGACCGGTCCATATGAAGTTCAGGCTCCAGTAAACAAACCTTATGTGGTAGGGCACTTTCTCTCAGGTTTGTTTTTATTTGTGTGTCTTCTACCCACAAAGTACTGCAGGAAAACCCTGTCACAGGGCGTGAACTCAAGGAAGTTATGTCACAAAAGGAGCCAAAAATAGAGCCAAAGTTCTCTTAAGAGTCCCCAGAGGCTGAGCCGAGAGATCTGTGACCCTGTATGAGGGTATCCTGCTGCAGGAAGGAGAGAGGAGGGTGGAGAGAGATTTGCAGCCTTTTTCAGGCTCATTCCTTTGGATGGATCTGCCTGGGAGCAAGAGGTGCAGATGAAGGAGGGCTTGAGAGAGCTGAATGTGAAACTTCCTCCTGATCCTGCCTCAAAAGGTGGAATATGTATGTGTGCAGGTAGAAGGAGACGTGCACACGTATGTTACACAGCACTCTGCCACAATGCTTACATTTCATATCTGGCCTGTCACTGCAGCTTATTTTAATTAGAGAAAAGGTCAGACCCATCCCTGGACACTGAGCTGAATGTCCCCCTGGTTTGGGGATGCCTGGATCTGGGGGCGCCACTTCAGTTCATTACAGTAATGAGATCAGAATCTGGATCTGGATCCAAGCCGCCCCACAGTTTTGGATATTCAAAATGTACTGTTCTGTTTCTCTAATTTTAATGTTACAGCTAGGCATAAATAACATTGCTTTGCTGGCTGGGACTGTTCTTGCTACTCAAGGATCTGGAGGAAAAATTAAGAGGGGCACATTTTGATATGAGCTGGAGCAGCTTTCGTCCAGAATGCTATTACACAAGCAACTCACAGGAAGGGGGCATTTAATGATGCGGTCACCTTTGAAGGCACATATAGATTTGTCACAGGACAACGGACATTTTTATTCTCTGAGGTCTCATCAGAATTTTAGACCATTTTTCCCTGAGGTTTTATTACTAGGGTTCAGTGCGGGGGACTGGATTTTCCTGTGACTGCTATGGGTGAACATTGTTTGCTAGTGAATTATTCCAGATGAATGAAGGGCCTGAGGGAGCTGTCTCCCTGCCTGCCAATAGTGCGGGCTCCATAAGTGAATATCATTCACCTGGGGCAGTTAAAGGTAAATCCTGGGAAAAGGTGTTTTGGGGGAGAGGGGAAAAAGCCCTAAGAATTTTCCACACCATAAACTGCAGTGATGCCCCTGCTTCCAACAGATGTGCCTGCTGCTTGCTAGTGAGGTGAATTAGCAGCTCTGATATCTTAATGAGCCACTCAGGCTTTCAGCCCTTTGTCTTGCTTTTCAAATGTTCTTTTAGGACGACAGTTAAGTATTTTCTGGGCTCTGCAGGACTGAAAAATTGTGGTGGGAGGTTCAGGGGGCAGGATTGGTAGTGAGGCGGGGCTGGCTGGCCAGGTGTGGTGGTGATAATGCCAGAGCTGGGAGATTCAGGAAACAGCCTCAGGATAGTCAGGGGAGAGGCTCAGGACTGGGATATCATAAAGGGGGTTCACGTACGCAAGAGTGGGGTTTTGGGGTAGAAATGAGGACTTAAAGGACTCTCCATATTTACCTGTTGCTGATTCAAAAAGAGCCAATTCCCTTGCCTCCACAGGCCATGTTTTCTTACAAGATGCTGATTAGGTGCTTAAATTCTGGTCTGACTCTTATCCCAGTCCCCAGTGAATTGCTGGACAACCTTGTCTCTCTCACAGTCCAGTAATAGACATTACCTCATCCACCTTGTCTCTCTAATACCCTGTGACCAGCACAACTACAATTACACTGCCTACAACCTTAACTTTGGCATTTCCTAACTGCGTAGTACTTGACTTTGCAACCCATATGGTTTTAAAAACATGCAAGTTCCTAGATTTTTTTACAAGGAGAAAAGGAAAAAAAAATCTGATGTACAAATATAGTAACAGTCCCACCCCCATCATAAATCACTGGTGGGATTTAACCCCCAACCTTCAGCCCTGCAGCACAGCTTGAGTGACAGGACTAGCAACATTAGTTGGTTGCACACAAAGGCTGTTATCACTTCAGGAGGAGAGGAGAAGGGGGCCAGTGGAGCCATGCACTGGGTGCAGGGGTGAGATTGCCCAGCCCAGCCCAGCCCAGCCCACTCTGTCTCATCCCACAGACAGGTCAGGGGAACTCCTTTCCCATATGGTGCCCTCTGGAAGCAGGGATGGACTACGGGGGTGATGTGCTGGGTCTAGTGGAGGGTTGTCAGGGGGATCTTGGCTTGGATCTCTTTCCCCACTCTTGGAGAGGCTGTCTGCTCTTGGGGTTCCTGGTGTGTGCTGCTGCTGCTGCTTTGGTGGCAGACTGGGCCTTCAGTTTTCGAACATTTGTGTTCAATTATTTTGGCAGGCTCTGAACATGGCTGTACACCTACCTGTTCTGTGGCTGAAAAAAACCCTCAAATAAGGCTTCAGTCTCCAGAGCTGTCAATCTGGAAACTTTCACAAGCACTAAATTCACACAGAACATGGAGAGAGGGGGAGAAAAGGGAAAAAGACATTTTGCAGATCCACAGCTCAGTCTAGCTGGGTGCCAGGGGCCATTGTGAAGCCCTGGACAGTGTCATATATCACCCAGCCTTGCTGAGCCGTGAGCAATGTTCTAAAGCACTGCTCTGTGACACACACACACAGCCCTATCCTGATGATCCCCAGTCACCTTTCTGGAGCAGCAGCCTGTGATGTGCATCACCCACGTGCTACATGGACATTCCAGGCATTGCGCTGGAATATTACCTGTGGAGTCTGCTGGGGGATGATGGTGAGGGAGATACTTCGGGCTTATCTTGACCGTGAAACACAGAGCGTAACCACGTGAAGCAAATCCATGCAACTAACTGATGCGGAAAAAGGAATTGGCAAAAGGTCTTTTTCAAAGTTCAATGTAAATTTAGTAAAATGTAAGCACCAGGGTCAGCCTTTTGTTGGGATTTTTGCTGGCAGTGGGGGGTGCACTGGGTTACAGCTCCCTTTAGGATGGGAGCAGGACTGAATTGTCACTGCTTGTATCTCTTACTATGCCACATCACTGTGTATGTGACACTGGACATTTGATCACTACGGGGGCATAAGCCCCAGTAGCTTTGCTTTTGATAGTAAGCCACGTTCAGGACTCCAGTGAGGCCTTTCCCTTCTCCCACAATATTTCTGTAGCTCCTGAATCCCCTGCCTGGCAAAGCAGCTCATGACTATTCATGCTACTGATGCTCTGATTCCAACTGGATGGCAGCCAGGAGAAGCGCAGCCGGTTGGACTGGGTGGGGATGAGTAGGAATGAAACGCTAACTCAACAGCTTGTGTGGCAGTGATTCTTAACTCACAAAGTTCGCTATCAAGAGGTAGATCTGCTCCCAGGAGTGAAAGTGACAGAAGCAGTCAAGAGCCAGTAAGGCTACTCATGACACCATTCTGAGCTGGTGGTCCTTGCTGCTTGCAGCAGACAGACTGTGGGAGGAGATGGCTAGAGCACTATAACTCTGAGAGAGAGCTAGGCAGGCAGCCTCTGGTTTGGTCAGCAGGGAGGTAGTTTGTGTTCCAGAATCAGAGAGGTTTTCTGCCTCAAGCTACTCTGCTCACAAGGTGCAGCACTAGGTGGCTTGGGCAGGGAGGTTAATGCTGGAAATACCTGGGTCCATGTATGATTTAATAAGGACTGGCAGGTGTTGACACATTAATTCCTTTATCTGTCTTCAAGCGGGGTGGTGTGCCAGCAGCCACTGTGGGAGATTCTCCTACACTGGAGAATGTCCCATTGGGAAAGATGTGGCCTAATGCTCTGAGCGCAGGGCAGTGAATCTAGAGCGCCTGTGTTTTAACCTTGAGACTAAGGCCAGCATTTTGAAACCTGGATGCCTCAAGGCACAAAGGAGGTCTTAAGGCTGCATCTGAGGACTTCCTTGTTGTAGGTGTAGGGCCATTCTCTACCCCTAGGTTCCCAGCATGTCACTGAGAAGGGGACAACTCTCTTTCTAGGCCCTGGGTCCTTGAGTGCCAGCCAGATGAGAATGTGGAAAATGCCTTTCTCTGTGACAGGTGAAGCATCAGAACCAGGATTCTAAAGTAACATCCGCTCCTCCCACAGGGCACGTGACACTGACCTAACCTCAGACTGGGGGTGGGGGTGGGGGAGGGGGCTTTACAGGAATCGAGGGAGGAGCATTTTAAACTCCAGCAGATTAAGGGGCACGGCCAGGGTGTGGGGAGGGGAGATGGGGCAAGCCTCTGTCTCCATCATGCCTGCTGAGCTCAGAGTGGATGCAATCCTTCTGTCATGAGCCTGGACAGAAGGATTAAAGGCCTGAGCCACTGCTGACCATGGGATTAACCCCTGCAGGAAATTAAAGCTGCGGTAGAGAAGGCTCTTCCCTCTACAACTGAGAGAGAGAGAGAAATCAGGATTTGGATTAGAACTGGCAGGCCTGGTGACAAGCTGCCACCCACATGCAACTGTTCCTGTTTGGATCAGAAAATGATATCTCCAGCCTCAGATGGGATCCCCCTGCCTGCTGCACTGTTATTAATTTTCCTGTGAGGGAGGAGAGCCATAGTGCTCCTCTGCACTCAGTGCAGAAGGGAAGGAAGCCAGGTAACCTGCTTGTGTGTCTCTCCCCTGACCCTCTCTCCCGCTCCCTTTCTCAGCTGCCTCCCTGTCACTACAGGAAATATACATGTGACTTGTAGTATTCAACCTTACCCTGAGGAAATGCTGGTGGATACATGGTTGGATTGCTCCCTGGCAATAGCCCCCTTCCTCTCCTTTGCTGCTGCTCTGGGCCTCTCGTGTCACTCTGGAGTTGGACATCCCCAATCTCCCCACCTCTGGACCTGCTTCCTTAAGCTGCACCATGCATCCCTAGTTCTCTTCAGCCACTCTACATCTTCTCCTTCTCCAGTTGCCCTGTGCCTTTCCTCAGGCTCCTTGAATTTTAAAATCTCGACCCTCCCCAGCTTCTCCAGTCTCTGACACTCAGATGCTGTGAGCTGGTTTTTGTTTTTGTTTTTTGAGGGCGGTGATACAAATAATGCTTTCCCAGTTAAAGCCCACGACTGAGACTCAGGAGCTCTCGGTTCTAGGCCTGGCTCTGCTGCAGGCTCCCTGGGAGACCTTGGGCAAGTCACTTAGCCCTACATTTTCAAGGGCGTCCACTACCTTGCGGGTGCCTCATGGTTTCAATACCCAAAGTGTCACTCTTCACTCTACATGATTTCAGTGGGAGCTGCAGGTGCTCAGCACCTCTGAAAATCAGATGGTCCACGCCGGACAGCGCACATTTAAGGCAGCTAAAATTTGTGATCCTGTTTGGAAATTTAGGCCTCAACTTATTTGTGCTTAGTATCCCCACCTGTAAACTAGGGATAGTGGTGTCCTGTCTCACGGCGATGCTGTGAGGCTGAATTCATGAATGTTTGTCAAACACTTGAAGAGCCTTGGCTGGCAAGTGCTACAGACATGCCAAAGAGTCATTCTTGTTCCCCAATGCCGTGCTTCACTGAGCCAAGAGCCATGGTTATGCTTCAGCCGAGCCTAGCTGCTGGGAATGCACAGGTAGCTTTCTGACACCAGCAGACACAAACTTGGGAATAGGGAAGAGTGTTCAATTCCTAACACATGACTGATCTGACAGATTCCACCTTGTTTCTGTTTGCAAAATGTCTGCAAATAGAGCACGATTTTCTTGAGATTATTCAATGGAATTTTTCATCAATTCTGCTATTGGACGGCTATGGGCTGCTTAGCTGTGATGGACCAATAGAAGCTACATAGCGGTGTTTTACTTCCCTTATTGGATGACTGTCTTCCATAATCAGGTTTCTGGTGTGAACGTACAAGCTGCTTTCCAGGAGTATTTGAGTGCGAGAATTTATCATCCAATTTATGTGTGTTAAAGCAATGAAAGTTCACAGAAAACAAGCCCCAGGATAGATAGACTGTAAGCTTTTTGGGATAGGGACTGTCTCTTACTGTGTGTCTGAAAAGTGCCTAGCACAGTGGGGCTCTGATCTTGGCTGGGATGTCGGAGTGCTATTGTAATGCACAGAAATAAATCCTAATAAACAAAATGGGAGTGGCCATGGCAGGAGCAAATAAGCTTAAAAATATGACTGCTCATGGTCAATTTTTTGCAGCCTTTGCCCAGGTCTCTTGGGATGGCACCGATGGTTTCACACTCACGTCATCTTCCCACCCCGGGTGCTGTTCAGGGACAAATGGACCCACCTAGGATTCATCAGCCAGTCGTTTAACATGTTTTTTAAATGGTTTTAATCAGCCCACATGGTCTCTGCCTCCCCCCACTCCTGGTGTCCAGACTCTTGCCCTCTAGGGATAACTGAGGTTGTGTAGAAATAACACTATACGCTCTAATCACTGTACATGGGGGTGCCAGCCTTTGGGTGGGTCTCAGACTGCAGTGAAACAAGAATCTTAGCAATAACAGCCTCCCCTACAGAGGGAGAGGGAAAAAAGATAATCTCCCTTAAAGCATCTTCCATTCATTCCCTAACCCTGCTGGATTCCAGATAAAGGCTAAAGCAATTTAGCCCTGGAGTCGAACTTTCCTATCACTCATCAGCGGCTGTGCGTATATCTGCATGCACACTTCCTTTAATTTATTGCTGGCAACTGCTGTAGCCTCTTTTACTTACACTTCCCTAACAGACGTCCCCCACACCCCCAGAGATACAGGCTGTTTGAGGGGGCTGATGTTGGATCTGTGACCTAAGGGTTAGAGGAAAGGACTGTGACTACTGGTTAAAGCAAGGGATTCCTGGGCTATACTTCTGATTCCTGCGACACCTTTGGCAAGCCACTTGACCATTTGGTGACTCAGTATCCTATCTGTGAAATAGGGATAATGCTATTCATCTATCTAGCTCTGGTACTCTTCTAGCAGGGCTCAGGCCTGATTTTCAGACATGCTGAACACCCACCACTCCAATTGGAAGGTCAACAGGAGCTGCATGTACTTCAGAAAATCATGCCCTTAGCTGATTAACTCCATGATAAATAGCAATAGTAATGAACGTTTGTAAAGCATGTGGGTAGCCTTGGCTAGAAGATATAGAATTGCCGAAACAACATGTGGAGGCAGAAAGCAGGGCCCATAGAGATTCTCCTCACCCTCACAATATGCTCTTTGGGACCCTATTTCTGGAAGGTTTTGATTCAGCTCAAACACAAGGTTTTTAAGTGATACTGTGCCAGTCACCAGTAGCAGAACTGGAAGAGGGGAGGAGAGGGGAGGGGCAGTGGTAGCCCCTGCTGTAGCTTTTATACACCAGGATGTCTGACAACAGCTGCAGGAGCAATTAAAGTGAAATGTTCTATAGCTTTAGGGTTATCTAACAACTCAATAGCTTTTCAGTTCCCCAAGGGAGCTAATCAGGATGGAAGGAGCTCCACAGGGAGCCCAAGTGGTAGACTAAATGCCAGAGTGGGGCTTCAGCTCAGTGCATTTTGGGGAATTGTAACATGAGGCCAGTGGTAGATTAACTCTCTCTGTGGCCTTGAGCTGAAACTAAACATGTTGCCCCTTGGTCTGCTCTGTCAAAAGGCACAAAGAAAAAGCATATCCCTTGCTCCACAGCCTGTCTGGGGCACTGTCACTGAATTTGGAAAGTGCTGAAGTTCAGGTGTATGGAAGAATGCATTGGACAGAAGGACCATAATGATCACAGGGCATCCACTGGGCACTGAATACAGTGTCCTAGAGACCACAGGACATCCAGTGCACACCATGTCCCAGGAACCAGAGGGCATCCAGTAGGCCCCCAGGATACAGTGACTCCAGGTCTCTGGAGCACTAGGGGTTTGAGTCCCATGATACAAAGCAGCCTAAAAGTTGGCAGATCCGGCCATTTGAGGATTTCCCTTGTGAAGCGGAATCTCAGGGTGGCATAGAGCTGCCATAGTGGCTCCTCTAACCCCAGACATATGGGAATTAGCTGGGCTACTCATGACTGGCTGATCCTTGGTTACTGGATGAGCCCCTCGTGGTTGCTTGCCACTTGAGTGAGACAGTGCACTATGAAGGCATATTTTGGGTACCAGAATGCAGCTATGTGTACAAGACATGGATGTGTATGAATATGGGTCACATGTCATTCAGGAGTATGTGTACATGCGCATACATGTATGTGTGTGCTTTTGCCTCTGTAGGCCATATTTGTAATCATGCATATGTGTGTGCATGTGTCTGCACACATGTACGGGACTGCAGATGGCTGTGTGTGAGTTTATTTGTGGGTGTGTGCACAAAAGTTTTGGTGTTTCTGCTTGTGTATGGACCCACCTGTTTATGTTACATGCCACGAATGGATGTTTGTGCACAAATGCACATACTAATGTAAGTGGCATATGAGTGCATTTAGGTATGTTTACAGGCAGGCTCATGGCACATGTTTACATCACATGCGCATGCAGGGGCAAGTGTGTCATATGTCTTTACATAGTCATATGTGCATATAGGCACAGCCATTCTTGTGTATGTTGCAGTACAGGAGAGAAAAATTAAAGGCTGAACAGGTGTTAATCACTAGACACTGCAAAAAATGCTATACTCAGGGAAAGAGTTCATTTCTACACATCTCTTCCTCCCACCCCATATGGTGTGCTTGAGCCTAGGCATGTATCATTGGAAGAAGAGCCTGTGATATACCAGAATTTAACACCTGCACTGGACGCTCCATGCCAGAGCAGAGGAAAGCAGGGCCAAAGACATCAACTCCATCACTGTCCTAGCGCTCAGGTGCTGTCAACATTGCTTGGAGCCCTCACAAGGTACTGGGCATTGGGCTGGCGAGGAATGATTGCAGGGGAGATCGTGTGGGGTGAAAATGTCACCTAAGAAATTGATGGGAGGGGGTCAGCAAGCAACCAGGGAGGTTTTTAAAGCTTAGCGCCCTTCGTTGGAGCAGAGTCAGGTGATACAGATGGGTGTTAACAAACCAACAGGCTAGGATCAGAGCTCTCTACAACACAGGAAAAGTTAGATGGAGAGAAGGAGAACAAGAGAGAGAGCGAGATAGTGGCAAGCATTCCCTGCTGCCTAAGGGAGGACAGGAACACGCAACAACAGGATTTGAAACTGATCAACACCAGCTATCCAGCAGCCGCATAAGTCTCTGTGGCTGTCAGCTTTACTCTGCCGTTTGTTCCTGTGGTGTAGGGAGTTAAATAGGACACAGAGAGAGCCTGTTGGCTGGGAGTTGAAGTCAAGGAGGGAGAGAGAAGAGATTGCAATAAGACAGTGCCCAGGGAGTCGGGTGGAAGCGGCTGTGGGCAAAGCCCCTCCAGGTAAGTGCTCCTGTCTTTTCACTGTTCCCACTGAGAAAGCGAGACAGACCAAGGGATTTCTGAGGCTGTATTTAAGACAGAGCCATGGCTACAGATGGTGTGAAAGCACCTCTCTAAACCCAGCAAGCAAACATATGGAATGGGGGCAGCTATTTTTCAGCTTTTCCTTCAGCTACAGACTGTAGGCAAGATAGTCCAGCTCAGCTGTGGGGTGGTGTGGGGAGGCTTTTTGGCATTGTTGCTGTTAATGCATCTTGTGCATTGGCATTTTGATATGATTATCTACAACAGACTCACAAGATATACCAGCCCGGGCACTAAATCTGCTCACCCCTCTTCCTGAGACAAGAATTAAAATATCTCCTGGTGTTTTGCTTGCCCTTGAAAATAAATCGGTCACTGGGGGGTATGGGTAAGTGGATTTGAGGCACATGTGCAGGGAGAAGATGCCCTGATGAGTGCATTGTGCACATCTAAAAATAAAGGCTAGGGGCATCGCTAGAGGTGGAGGGGGGTGGAGGGGGGTAGGGGGGATGTTCAGCCATGTGAGTCTCCTGTACATTGGTGGGAATTTGCCCAGCTAACCCCTGGTGTGACTGTTGGAAAATATCTCCTTGCTGATACTTGAAAGAGTAGGAAGAGGAACAGAAGGGTCTGCAGAGCTTCCATCTTCCCTTCCCTGCTTGTCTTTATTCAGAGGGAAAGGAGAGGATGGGGGGAACCTGTTGTCATAGTCACTTATTGTCAGCGGAGAGTTTATGGTCTGTGGGTTTCTGATTAGGAAGAGCATTTTTCTTCTAAATGAGACATAATTCCTCCCCTTTCCTCCCTCCAATTCCTAGTTCTCCCTTCTGCTATGAGGCTCCTATTCTGCTCACTTGCTCTTTGGCTCCTGCATCTGCTGCAGTCTGAAATCCCCCAGCTAATGAGCTGTGTTATATACATCCCCACTGGAGACGTTACATCTGTTTTACCTCCAAAGAGAGAGGGTGCATTTGCAAGGGTGAAAGGCAGCTTGGCAGCCACCCCCAGTGCCTATACCACTCCAAATCTGTGTCACAGACAGTGGGTGCACAGTTGGTATCAGCATGTGTGTGGTCAGAGGGAAGGAGCCGAGGATTAGTGCTCTTGCCATGTCACTTCAGCAATCCACAACACTGACCTTTAGTGTGGGACAAGGTTTGCTAGCTATGCATCTGATGAAGTGGGGCTGTAGCCCACGAAAGCTTAAATAAATTTGTTAATCTCTAAAGTGCCACAAGTACCCCTGTTCTTTTTAAGGTTTGCTAGTACATTCACCCCAGACTTTCCAAGACTGGTCAACTCAGCACTCTAGTGAACAGACTCTGATTTTAACACAGTTTTCCAAACTGAATTAACCATCATCCTTCCTCTCGCTTTGCACCCTTATTCTCTAAAACACTCCCAAAGGTGAAACATAACTGGGGAGGGAAACAGAATCCTGGAGCTGTCCCTGTCTCCTCCAGTCCCTAGAGAGCTGAGAACCATGTGCTTCTGCTTTTCCTTTTAGGATCTGACAGGTAGGGCGCCCAGATTGCTCCTCCATCCTGTGAGAACGTGTGCCAGGCTGGCTGGAGGACAGGAAGCCACGCTGGAGAAAACAGTGTCCATAATGCTGTCTGGGAGCGCTAGCCACTGGTGCAGGAACAGGCTTTCCATGAGATGGCGACAGACCTGCTGTAAGTACTGACCATTTCAGAGATCAGGTGCTAAGTATGGTGCCCTTGTGTCTCAGGGGACAGGAGAGAAAATAGATTGCTACAAGGGAAGAATGTGGAGTAGCTAAGTATTGAGAAGTCTGAGCTAGTTCCCAGATCACAAGGCTCTGAGTGAATGGCCAGGCTGGCTGTGAGAGCCTATAATGCTCAAGATGAGTTTAAGGCAGGAGGGTCTGTAACAAGTGTTTCTGATTTGCCATTGGACTGGGTCTGGCTGGGGAGAGACAGAGGGATGGGCACCAGAGCACAGCTACTGCCCAAGGGCCACACAGAACATTTGTCAGCTTCAGACCTTGTAAAGAGCAGATTTCTCCTCCCTTCTCTTTGTGATCCTGACTAGTACCTGGCTTGTGGAGCAGGGCTGCTGGCTCTTTGGGGAGGAAGGTGGTGTAGATCTGCGCTAGTATAAGAATTGAGCAGTGATTCTATCACGGGGGCACTGCCACATGTTGACAAATCAAAGAAGAATAACGGACCCTCATCCCAACTCTCCATCCCACTCACTGCTGGTAAATTAACATTTTAGCTCATTCGTCTTCCTACTGAAGGATCCATGCTGGGGCAACTGCTCTGTTGTCCCAAAGTGTGGAACATGTGCCTCGAGAGCGCACTGAAGCAGCAGCATTAGGACTGCAGGGAGGGAGGGTGTCTGTATTTCAATGAACAGTCTGGTAATCACAGTAAAGGAAAGAGAGGCCCTTTACAAAATGTCCCTCACTAATGAGAACCCGGGTAGTCACACAAGCTTATAGTTCCCCACCTAAAATTCTGACCTAGGTCTGCCATTGTAAGAAGGTGAGAGAATTATTTCCTTCTCTGTAGAAGACCATTTTTGTAATCCATCCGCACCAACTAGATTGCTATATAAATTATTTACTGGGAATGTTACTGAGCCCTGACCTAATCTGATACTCCTGGCTCAGCTTTCTGCCACCTACCAGGGTCACTGAACACCCCACAAAGTAACATCATCTTTCCCTAAGATGAGAGTACATTCCACTCATACTGCTGCAGTGTTGCTCTGAATTACGCTGGCTGAAAGAAAGCTTAATGTTTTGTCTACCACATCCCTGCTTCTCTTAGTGTGAGGCTGGGTGCTCATCGTGAGATGAGTTTCCAGATCTCAATCCATACCCAGAACAGACGCATCCTTCAAGGGGATGGAAAATGAAACCAGACCTCTGCCTTACTGCTATTTCAGTAAAATGGACAGTGTTGGTGTCCATGTTTCCAGGGGGCAATGAGGAGCCTCTCTTTTTGGCAAACCCTGCATCAGCACAGAGACCGGGAGTAAATCAATTTCCTGAACACAATCACACCTGGCTGTCTGACACATTGCTTCTACCAGCCAGGGCCAGCTCTGATGGCAGAATCCGAGAGCAGCTCAGTCGGGGGCCAATAGAGGGTAGGTATTTGGAGAGATAAGCCCTGAACAGAGCATCACCTGTATAGCATTACCTGGATGTTCTGGCCTTTCTCTCTATACAAAGAGGCTAAGTAAGTGTTATCTCATCATCAGAGCTGTCAATCTATTGTTAATACTGTACTTCTGTCAAGCATCCAGGAAAAATCAGGGACGTTTGAGTGACTCTTGTCTCTCTCTTCCCCTCTCTAACTCTTATTCTTTCAAGTCCCATTCTGCAACAAGAGAGAGACGTATTCCAAGTGGAATTAAATATCATCCAGCCAGAGAGCACTGCCACTGTGCCAATGCAAAGGACGGGATCTGCTTTCATGGCACCTGAGGGAGAGTCTCTGTGCTATTGACCCCAACCTTTGCTTGCTAGGAACGCATGAGGGATTTAGGATGAAGATCTTCCTTCAGTTTGGCCCCAGTGATCCATTTTCCTCCTTAGGGAGAGCTGGGACAAGCAGGGCTCTGACTGGTATGTCCTAGGCCTAGGTAGACAATCTCACTTGATTGACAGAGGAAAAACCTCTGAAGGAATCATGAGATACAGCCTGAGAAAACAAAATCTGGGACATTCCCTCTGCACCCTTCTCGCTTCATCCTCTGGTGCTTCAAGAAGTTGCCATGCCTATGAGCCAAATCCTGGAGCCCTTATGTCAGTCTTCACTCAGTCCACTATCTGGAAAACTCCCACTAGAGTCAATGGGAATTTGAATTCCGAAAGGACTGAATAAAACCTGAGCAAGGACAACAGGATTTGGCCCTGTTACTGCGGAATGGGGCATCATAGATATAAACCAGGTCAACATCCAAAATGGATTGTAGGACATAATAAACTCCAAAAGAATGGGGTAAGAGTGTGATAGTAGAAAGAGCTCACAGCTGCTTCGGTTCCAGCTTCTCCAAAATATCTGCTTCTACCAGCTACCTCTCCCAAGATGTACTTTCCAGGAGTTCCTTGGGGCTAAGAAACAATTTGTTCTGGAAGTTGGTCCCTACAAAAAGAAGCAGGAAGGCAGACAGGATACGAGATTCTGGTTTCCAATCTATGAAAGACAATCCATGGTGGGACTATAAGGCCACTATCTGAGATTTAGCTACTTTAATATTGAACAGAAGAATTAATCTAAAGCCGGGATAGTCAATTATTTTTTGTCAAGATCCAAATTTCTTGGTCAAGGTCCAGACTTCAGAGAAAATAACAATAATGATAATACTATGTAAATAAAAAGATTATGGGGTTTGTTCTAAAGCATCTGGCAGCCCAGATTTGGCCCGTGATCCACCTATTGGCTACCCTTGATCTAAAGCCACCAAATGCCGTTGACTTCTACAAGGCAAAGTGAAGAGGAGAGGACTGAGTATGAAGTAGGGCTAAACCTAACTGTGTGTTGGTCAAATGCTCTACTTGCAGCCCATGAAAACATTGAGGGAGGTGGAGTGACTTCCTGCTCGGAAGATACCTTCTGGGAAAGGAGTTACAATGAATATGAGAGCTCAGTACTGAAGCACAGGTGCAAACTCCCCACTACCCCAGTATGAGGTGGAAAGCTTGTTCTCCTGTTGTTGGTGCTATGTTGTCACAGGGATGAAGTGGTAATTTTGAGGCCACTAGTTTCCTACAGGGGTTGAAGTACTACAGCCGCTACGCATCCACAAGGTCCATACAAATGAGTGAAACGGTTGCCCCTCCAGACCAATGTGACCAGCAATACAGATGGCAGATATAACTGAGGAATAAATTTGTTCATACTTGAGCCCCTAGAGACATAGTTCAGTGCCCTCTTCCCTTCTCCGACTTGGCCTAGCCAAGGTTAAACCTTACCTGTGAGACACCACATGCCAGGGCTCAGCCTCCCACACCCTTCTCAACACTCACATCTTCATCAGCTAATCCTGCATTTTTTCTGAGTTCTAACAGGTGGTTTGGGGAGCATTGCAAAGTTTGACAGACTCTCAGGTTAGCAAAGGCAGGTGGGTCTGTGTTTGTGGTTTTCAGAAGACATTTTGACAGCACTGCCAAATGCAGAGTATCTAGCAGGTTAGAGAGACTGTTGGGCATTTTTACACCTTACTGGGACACCACTTGATATGGGCCCAAGCTGCAAAGTGTGGATTTGGAGCTGAGCTTACCCAGGGTTAGGGATTGTATGGATCCAGGGGTTAGGTCTGGCCCATCTAAGGGATAACGAACAGCTACAAAGTTTGGATCTATACCCAGACTCCCTCAAATCTAGACTTCTTTGGCCTTACCAAACCTCAAGAACCATTATCTGGTCATGAAATTCAGCACCATATCCCAGCTTCCCTAGAGTTTCTGGGGCAGGGCTCAGCTGTAGGGGCTGGGTTTGAATCCAACTTTAGTCACAACCCATCACGTTCTAAGGGAATTGGGCTGATCAGAAAAAAATGTTAAGGTGTTCATTTCTGAGCAAAGTGGCTTTTTAAAAACCATACCAACCCTCCACCACAAACCCCTCTATTTTGAGAGAGTCGTTCTTTAGCTTCGGCCATGTCTCCCATCATGCTATGCTCCATTCTAGTCTAACTCTGTGGAGTGTCCTCACATTAGGCAGCAAAGCCCTCTCGGACACGCTGACCTTTCTAGTGCAACTGCAGGGATATTTACTCACCAACCCTGGTAGTTCAAAAAACCACTAGCTGGCGAAAGGCTGAGAGCAAGCTTATGCTGCCAGGGATCTAGATAGTAATGTCAGGGTACATCTGAGAGAAAGTTCATTTTACTACAGGGAACAGCAGTGAAGAATTCCATTGTGCTCATACTGTAGCCTTAACTGTATTAAACATGGATGAAGGCTTAAAGAGGGATAACCACTGTTCTAACACACACACTCTCTCTCCTCTCTGCTTCTCACCCCCTAGTGCTTGCTTATTGGCTCTCTCTGTGTGCAGCAGACTCCCTCTTCACTTGCCCTTCCTCCTGCAAGTGTAACAGTGGCAGTCTGGAAGTGGACTGTAGCGGCTTGGGCCTCTCATCCATCCCCTCAGACATTCCTACAAACACCAGAATCTTCCTCTTCCACAACAACAAGCTAAGCACACTGCCAGGACCAGTCTTTTCCAATCTCTCTGCCCTACAGAGGCTGGACCTTTCCAACAACTTCTTGGACCAGCTGCCCCAGAACATCTTCAGTGACCTAGGGAACCTCACTGAACTACAGCTGAGGAACAACAGTATCAGGACCCTGGACAAGGACCTTCTGCAGCAGATGGTCCTACTGCGCCAGCTAGACCTATCCATCAATGGCCTTGCTCAGATACCCTCAGGAATCTTCGATGACCTCCCAGCTCTCCGCTTGCTCTCCCTCAGGTCTAACCGCCTACAGAGCCTAGACAGGGTGACCTTTGAACCATTAGTCAGCCTGCAGCAGCTCCAAGTTGGGGATAACCCCTGGGAATGTGACTGCAACCTGAGAGACTTCAAACACTGGATGGAATGGTTCTCTTATCGAGGTAGGTGCCACGGGGAGGGGATCCAATCATAGGGTGACAGATTGACTGCTAAGCTTTGCAGTGGAGAAGAGAGGTAGACAGATCAGGCTGACCTAAATTCTAGATCTTGGCCAAAGAGAAGAAGGTTAGTACTATAATGCTGCGCTACGCTACAATGTAGTAATGGTGCAGTTATTACTGAGAAGGTGCTTGCTTTCTAAAACCTTCTTTTCAGATGCTATTTCTCATACTTGCTCCAAAACCCAAAGGTGGATTTTTTTTTTTTGGGAGGGGAGAACTTGCTTAAAAAGCTTGAAATTTTTACAGTTATGAGTTTGAAAAAAAGGTGCTTTTAATGCTTAAAAATAGTCCTCCAGCCCACTTCCTTGTGCTGGGATAACTAAAAACAAGACTGTTGGTAAAGCTTCAGGTTTCCCTCCAGTAAAGCAAACATCAGAAATGTTGATGTTTGAAGTGGTATACTGCCACACAATTATTGCCAATCCAAAATCATGAGTTAGGCCCCAAAAAACATTACTGGCTTTAAAAATAAGTTTTTTGTTTTTTTGTTTTTAAATTGATTTGGAGACCTTTTTATTTGCCTTCTGATGTTGGAACCTATAGGGTTTACATTTTAAAGCATTTATCTGCAACACTGAGGGATAAAAGCTGAAATTCTCTCTGAATCACATGACTCCAGGTGCTGGAACTTTAAGAGAAACACTACATATTGTGACAACACCAAAGGCATGACCCTGCTCTCTCTGAAGCCACTGAGAGCAGGAGTAGGCCTCAACTTATCAGCATGGCAAGAGCCATGTTACCTCTACTGATCTCGGATAACCATACTGGAAAGAGATTACATGACTGTGCAATTACAAGGCTGCAGTTTGGCATATGCCAGGGGTTGCCAAATGTACTGACCCTCTGAGCCGCATATGACAATCTTCAGAAGTTCGAGAACAAGGGCACACCTGTTGGGGCTCGGGACTTTAGTCCTATGGGAGGTGCCTGCCGGGGCTGAAGTTCCCAGACCCCCCTCCCCACTGGGTAGAAGCCCCTACCTCACTACCAGGCAGAGCTCCTCAACTCCCCTGCCCCAAGTCTGGCAGAGGAGGCTCTGGGAGTTGCACTTTAATGGTGAAAGAACCACATGTGGCTTGTGAGCCACAGTTTGGCCACTCCTGGCATATGCATTAATGTGAGCACAGACAAAGGCACACTGGTTCCTCTTTTTCTTTTTGACTTTTTTGACTTGTTTTCTGAATTTGACTCACACCACAGAACAAGAGAAGCAGCTAGAGAGCATTCTGGTTTTTCTTTCAAAGGAAATTGCACAAACACAGTGAATCACCTGCATCAGCATAGATTGCTAAATGTATGGAGGGAAGTGCCGACTAGTGAGAATATGGGACTGGGAGTTTTAGGCCCTGGGCTTTCATTTGAGTTCTGTCACTGACTTGCAGTTTCATCTTAGGAAATTACTTTGTCTTTTTGTGCCCCATTCTCCCCATATGTAAAAAGGGGCTAACAACACTGATCTTCATACCGTAAAGGGCTTTGTGAGGATTAGTTAATTTGTGTTTTTAATGCATTTCTATAACCTTAGCTGGAAGGTATGAATCATTACCAAATACTATCTATGCACCCCTCGGGCTAGATATAGCTACTAAAGCCCTACCCACCTAAAGGGCGGTGGAGGGAGATCACAACCAGTGGCAGTTGCTGAAGCCATTCTGCCCGCAGTGTGCAGAGGCAGACGGACACTGTCTCCAAGGTTAATGGATGACCAAATGTAGGGGCAGCCGCTGATGCACCGTTTTAATAGTATCTGCTTCCCCGCCACTGTCTGTGGACCCCCTACCACTGTGAAAGTGAATGGGGACAGGGCTGGCATGCTCTGACTCCCCCCACCCTCTTCTTACTCTTACACTCTGGGAACACAAGGTGCTGGATTCTGGCTGCCTCTTGGAGTATGGAAAGGTTCCCTGCATCCTCTCCCATGCTCCACTGAGCACTTGTGCAAGAGATACCAGATTATAATCCCTTAGGTATGATAAGGCTTAGTTATGGTCACTTGGGGATCCAGACCTTTGTATTTTGTGGCTTCTGTGGGCCAGATCCTCAGCTAGTGTAAGTTACACTGATTTACACCAGCTGAGAATCTAGCCCTGTGTATTTAAAAGCTGGACCACAACAATGTACTGACATAGCTCACTGCACTGAACCAGGCCCTGCCTGACACCGAGCTGTGAATCATCCCTTTTTTCTCTGTTGGGACAGGAGGAAAGATTGACCAGTTGGCGTGTACGCTGCCCAAGGAGCTGCGGGGAAAGGACATGCGAATGGTCCCCATGGAGATGTTCAACTACTGTTCGCAGCTGGAGGATGAGAACGGCTCCACTGTGCTGGACAATTCTGGCCCACCATGCACTAAAGGAAGCCCGACTCCTTCAAAATCCAAGTCAGGGCCGGAACCTGAAGTGGAGCCAAGCGTGGGGTGTCCCCAAAAACAGAGATACCGGCCTGTCAGTGTGCGCCGAGCTATTGGCACTGTGATCATAGCTGGGGTGGTGTGTGGCATTGTGTGTATCATGATGGTGGTGGCAGCAGCTTACGGCTGTATCTATGCATCCCTCATGGCCAAGTACCACCGAGAGCTGAAGAAGAGGCAGCCACTAATGGGTGACACAGAGGGTGAACATGAAGAACAAAAGCAAATCTCCTCTGTGGCATGAAACTCTTCTTGGAAGGCAAGGGCAGAAGTGAGCAGGGTACTGAGAGCAGTGAGGCCTGTGTCCTCCCACAATCCATCTTCCCAGACAGATGGACAGACTGTGCTATCACTCCACTCATCCAATTAGTGCAACATGCTTTTGGGTTTTAGGACATCTGGCTCTAAATTTCATTCTTCTGCATCAGGCCCTTTGGCACCCCTTCACCCTCATGCCCTACCAAGTCAATAAATTATAGTCAGACCTCAAGTGCTTGCCATGCCTCATCCTTGCACAGAGCCCCCTTGGATATGCACAGCAAGGGCAGCCAACACCTTCCAGGAGCCCCTGGTATCCTGACACCCACCTCTCAGCTTCAGTCCCCACTTCCCCCTACATCCCACACAGCACTGCAGAGCCTTCTGCAACCACAAAGAGCAGCCAACTGTGCTGAAGAAGCTCCTTGTATATTAACCAAGACATCAGAGCAAGTCTCTAAGTCTCATTGGTGGAGTCATTGGTGTTACAGGACAGTGAGCTGCTCCCCATCTCCTGTACAGCTGAGGAAGACTTGGCCAAGAGAATATCGGGAGAGATAGAAGGTCCTAGATGGTCACAGTAGGAAAAGGGAGATTCCCCTTCTCACTTTGAATGCTGGAAAGACACATCTACCCTAAGATCTGTGCACATAGACTCCATCCGCTCACCTTGACAAACACCATACACTAACATGCACACACATTTATTACCTACATGTACATACAAATAGCTATGTGCACACACATGGATCACCCCATGCACATATAAATATACCCCAGTGCACACATGCCAATCCCCCACATGTGCATACAAACATAGCCATATGCACACATTTACTCACTTGCATACCTATGTGTATCGCTACATTCCTACTCTGGAGCACCTAAAAGTGTGCTAGGCACCTCCCAGTACAGGCAACCAGTCCTGAGGGGCTTACAAAGATATCTTAGAGATGGTGCAAAGATGTAGGGAGGAGTAGGAGAGAGAGGACAGAGGCAACAGCCTTAAGATTCCAGTGTTACTCAATGAAGGCTTGTGCACAGCACAAAAAGGTGAAGTGTGCCTTTGTATTTACTTTATAATTTTATAAGATAAACAGAACAGGTGGATGACTAATGGGAAGCCTCAATCCGCCAGTGTCCTACAGACATCTAGGATGAAGCAAGTCCTCAGGAGGCACTGAAAATAGAAACTTGCTGACCAGCTGGGGAAGTGTGTTCCATGTATAGAGGCAGCGTGCAAAACAGCCTGGAGGGGGCTGTGGGTGAAGCAGATAAACAGGGTGACAGCTGGCATCCCTGGCAGAGTGGACGGGGGTGGGGGGAAGGCAATGTGCTAAGTAGAGAGGGACAGAGTTATTTATGCTGGGCCTTTGAAAGTAAGAGCAGAATGCTGGAACTTGATGCAGTAAAGAGGGAACTAGCAGAGGGATTCAAAGAGGTGGGTGCCATGGTCACCACACAGTCCACTGACACAGATGTGTTCACAGTCACTCATACACGCAACCCCTACCTCATGCAAATATAAGGATAGACACACAAAAATTGGCTAACATGCAAACATATACATGTATGTGCTCATTGACACACACATACACACATTCACAGTGCATCCACTGTATCTGTCACCTAGGCTAACTTTTCCCAGGCCCGATTTTAAAACCTGCTGAGCCTCATAAGCCTCATCTCTTTTGAAACTGACCAAAAAAAAAAAAAAAAAAGCCACCACAGGGACTCATTTTGTGTCATTGGAAGTGGGATAAAGTGCTGTCTCCAGGGGAGAGCGCACATTGCCATGGTAACCTCTTCTAACCCGTCATAGTGGGTATTCCTGGGACAGGAAGATGACACCAGAGGTCTTGCAGCCACACTGTTTGTGT
Organism: Chelonoidis abingdonii; assembly: GCF_003597395.2. NCBI lineage: Eukaryota > Metazoa > Chordata > Testudines > Testudinidae > Chelonoidis > Chelonoidis abingdonii. The sequence goes on from NC_133769.1 coordinate 117,746,253, forward strand.
CTGGTGCGATCCTTGGCATCCTGAAATGATCTGGCAGCCGGCTCAGATTTTCAGGGTAATTCTCTGGTAAGCCAAGTGTAGAGTCCAGCAATCACAGCAGCTCGGCAGAGCAAGGTCATATCAATGCCTTTCCTCTCCTACTGTATCCTGCTGCCTTCAGATGATCTGCAGCCCTTCCCTCTAGCTGGTGCTGGATTCCAGTGGAAACACCACACATTCCTTCTCAACCCCTTCACTGTCAGTCCGGCTGTCATACCAACGAACAGGAACACTACCAAGTACTCTCAGACAGCTTGGAGTGGCAAAAATCCTCCTCCTGGTCCAGAGCCACCAGATCCAAAGAGATGGGATAACCATAGACAGGAGTAAAATTATTTCCCATTTGTCTAGTGATGACCAGGACAGAGGAGAATGTTCTGCATGAAGGGGAAGGGAGGCTGCTGCACAAGTGAGAATGGGAGAAGCACGTTCTATACACACCCATTCTATGTGCTGCGTGTGGGAGGTCAAGGGGAAATGCCATGAGTGGAGAATGGACTCTCCTCTCAACCCACCTGATTATGCTTCAGCTGTAGCCTGCTCCAAGGGGCAGAACTGGTGCGCTACAGACTTCTCCTGCCAGCATGCATGTTGCTGCTGCTCCATATTCCCAGCAAGCCAGGACTCAACTCTGCCTGCTGGATCCAGACTCCCCACCCCAGGAACTTATCACCATAGCATACTGGACTCCACAATCATACTTGAAATGGGACCTGTGTCAGAGCTGTATATTTATAGATCTCTATTTTACTTGTAACAAATAATGATGAAACAATTGCACAAAAGAAATGGGGTGTATGTGTGTGTAGGGAGTGGGATAATGGGTAGTGGAGAGGAGAAAAATCCCCACTTGCCCCCTTTTCCCCAACAAAGTTTCCTTTGTTGCTGATAACATTTTCTTTCTTCTGTTGTGGGTTTGAGTGTGGCCTCAAACCTCATTTCCTATTGTTTCTCAGTGGTATGGCAAAGGGTCTGGCGAACAGCAGGCTGGGTTCATCTTGGCCCTGATACGGGGACTTCCAGGTTTAGAAACCCACTCAGGAAAGGAGGAGGAAGGTGAGGGATGAAAACAGAAGGTTGTTGAGAAAAGTGAGGGGTGGACACTGCTTGGTACCCATGAAATGCAAATGCAAATACTTGGGAGGACAACGGGCTACTGAAACCCAGGAATGGTGATCTCCTCCATGCTGAACAGTGCAACAGGCCACCCAGGAAGGACCCAACATACACCACAGCTCAGAAACAGGCTTTTCAGCTGTGACCTGGCACATCTGCAAAACTTGTTCCTCTTGTGCAGCTGGGAATGGGCTTCTCCATTGCCACCAGGCACATCTGGGGAACACGGTCCTCCAGCGTAGCTAGAAAATAGGCTCTCTTGATGGAGGAGAACACACCTGGCCCACAGCGTGGCCCAGCCATGTTCATGTGCTCAGGAAAAGGCCTCCTTGGGGGTGTATCTGGGAAGAGGGCTCCTCCTCTGCAACCAGTCACAGCTAGGAGATGGGCTTCTCTTTGTAAACCCCAGGAAACACGTCCCTCCTGTGCAGGCAGGCCTTGCAGTGCAGAACAGTCAGTTCCTTAGTGCACATGGGTACATTCTGTAAATGTGCTCCCCATGGGCAAGCAGGCACATGCAGAAACACCTCTCCTCAGTGTGGTGCAGGCAGGCCCATTGCCTGCAGGGAGCAGATGGCTTGGGCAATTTCTTTTCTTCTGTTAAGGTTTGAGGGAGAGTGACATGGTTTTCTAAAATGGTTGAACAGAGGTTTATTTGGCATGAGACAGAAGCTTTTTAAAGGTATATTATATTTCTGGCTTGTTGTTACAGAAGAATAAAAAAGAATGTATTTTCCTATGCACCTCACTGTTTAAATGAGATTTCTAGCACCACCTCCCTCCCTCCAGTCCCCCTTCCCCCAGGCAGACACTGCTGGAACATAGCTAATGAGAGAGCAGGGGACAGTCAGGGCAAGGGCAAGATGTTGTGGCTATCAGCTCATTATCTAAACTCAGAAAGGGCAAATTAAGCCCTTGTGTAATTATACTGAAGCTGATGGAGTTACATCAGGGTTGAATTTGGCTCAAATAGATTCAGAACATATTCAATAAAACCAGGGTGTATTTCGCCGCCCCAGGCACAGCAGTCAGGTGGCTTTCGGCGGCAAGCCTGTTGGAGGTCCACTGGTCCCATGCCTTCGACGTATGCACTGCCGAATTGCTGCCAAAGCCACGGGACCAGCGGACCTCCTGCAAGTGTGCCGCTGAAGGCAGCCTGACTGCCGCCCTCATGGTGACCGGCAGGCCGCCCCCCGGGGCCTGCCACCCCAGGCGTACTCTTGGAGTGCTGGTGCCTGGAACCGCCCCTGAATAAAACATACTGTGACAAATAATAATCCTAAAGCTTCACATTTGTCACTATGATGAATATGTTTTTTATTTGGAAATGAATGGAAAGAGATCTTCATAATCCTCCTGCACGCCCGCTACAGAGACCTCTGCTTCTCAAGCAAAAGGAGATTCTTTATTAGCTGTATAGGGTCTAAGACACACAGATGAGTAGTTTACATTTCATTCTGCAGAGGGCGCAGAGGGCAGCAGTACACATACATACACAGTTAATTACATATTCTTCTAGTCCAAAGAGAACCCCTCAAATGTCTGAAATCTCACAGGAGTTCAAATCCCACTGCAAACCCATGGCAACCTATGGACTTCACAGTTGTCACTACAGTGCTCACTGTGGTCATTCTGATAATGGTGGTGAAAGTAGGGGAGAGAACCCAAATGCTCCTGTTCTGAAAGAACTAGCCAAGAGCAAGTTTGCTGCCCCAAATGCATGAAACACTGGAGTTAAAGGAGAATCTCCAACAGCATTTAACAACATAGTATCTGTGCTACATCTCTTAGCAATTCTGATTCCTTCCAGTCCAGGGCAGGGGAACGCATACACACTAGCCAGTTCACTACAATACCCTAAATCTAGAGCTGAGAAAGTAATTTACAGCCAACACTTAGAGTGATCTAGGCTTTTCTTTTCAAAAACGATCGGTGAGCAACGTGCAATTTTCTCCAAACTGATTATCCTTTTAAATGGTTTGCCAAATAATTTCTACAGATAACTCCCGATCTGAATATTGCTCATTCTGAGTGTTCAGCATGTGAGCAATGTTGGTGAGTTTTGATCAGAAGTGTAGCTCACAGGATCCATTTCTATCCTTTGCTTAGATGAGTATAATGCTTAGAACTGGGTTTCTGATGACCAGACATTCATCAAGGAGAGGTTACTCACCTTGTGCAGTAACTGAAGTTTGTTGAGATGTGCGTCCCTATTGGTACTCCACTTCTGGTGTACTCTCACTCCTTGTACCTTTAATCAGAGATTTTTGGTAGTAGTGCCTGTTTGCCTGCATATGCACACTATGCTTCCTCGGGCCCCCTTCTGAGGCTATATAGGGCTGCACACGTAAATTGCCCTGAGTTCCTTCTCTACTGTGAAGTTCCCAGGGGAAACTCCAAAGCAGAGGGGAGGAGGGGGGATAGTGTATCACTGAAAGGACACACATCTTGAACTCCAGTTATTGCACAAGGTGAGTAACCTCTCCTCCTTTTTTGAGTGGCATCCTTGTGCATGCTCCATTTCAGGAGACTACTGAGCAGTACCCCAGTTGGAGTGGGAGGCTTCAGAACCAAGTCCAAGACAATGACAACACAGCATTTCCAATACCAGCATCTTATCCAGAAGACTGGAGTACTGCATAATGCTTGGAGAAGGTATGTATGGAAGACAAAGTGGTCGCCTAACAAATTTCTAGAATAAGGGCATTATTGAGTCATGTCACAGAAGTAGATAGAGATCCTGAGCCAACACCCTAGAAGGAGGCTGTATATCTGAAGATTTATAACATAATATGATACACCTGGAAAGTCTCTGGATGGAACTTGCCAAACCTTTGGCTCTATCTGCAATAGCCACCATTGGCCTGGGTGATTTCCTAAATGACTTAGTTCTGTCTAAATAAAAGGTTAACACTGTCTGAACACCCAACATGTGTAAAATGGCCTTCTGTCTGGACTGATGAGGCTTGGGGGGAAAAATGGAAGGTGGATAACCTGGTTGATGTGAAACTCAGATGACACCTGGGGTAAAAATTTAGGGTGTGGACGTAATGAAACTTTGTCCTTGAAAAATACTATAAATGGAAGATCTGTCATAAGAAGCTACTTTTTTCCACTCTTGACTAGAGGTGATAGCCACCAAAAAGAGGTCGTCCAAGATAAATTAATGAGGGAAGATTAACTCACTGGATCAAAAGGAGGGCTCATATGGCATTTAAGTACTAAATTCAAATCCCATATAGATGTGGGTTCCTTAGGGAAAAAGGTTCCCCAGTCCTCTCAGAAACTTGACAGCTGTAGGTTGGATGAAGATTGAGAATCCCACAACCACTAAATGAAAGCCTGTTATAATCACCAAGTAGACCTTAATAGAGCCCATAGGTAACCTTGTAATTTTTAGCTTTAGGAGATAACTAAGGATGATTGAGAGGGAAAAATGAAAAGGACGAACACCTTTCTGGACAGCTCACAGGCTGAATCTTTTCCATATGAGGAGATAAGTGTGTCTCGTGGACTCTTTCCTACTTCAACAATATCAGTTGTACCTCTTTAAAGCAAGTCTGTTCTAGTCCCATGAACCATCAAGAAGCCAGGCTTTGAGGTGAAGTATCTTCAGGCTGAGATGAAGAGTATGGCCGGTGTCCTGGGAAAGAAGATGAGGAATGGATGGATCTGATCGCCTGATAGACCACTAGGTGAATCTAGTAAGGATACCATATCTGTTTGGGCTATGTTGGAACTATTAATATAATTTGGGCTTTGTTTGCATTACCTCTTGGTCATTGTGGCAAAGAGATCTATTTTTTGAATCTTCCAAGTCTGAAAAATTTGACTGAGAAACTGAGGATTCAACTCCCGTTCATAGTCCTGGAAGAAATGCCTGCTGAGGTTGTCTGCTAGACTGCTCTGTATCCTGGGAGTTAAGCTGCTGAAATAAGGATGGAATTGGCTATGCACCAGTTCCAGAACTTTACTGCTTTAACACAAAGAGAAACGGACTTGGCACCTCCCTATCAGTTGGTACAGAACATGCAAGCTCTGTTGTCTGACAGAATCTTTTTGGACTTGTCCTGATTACAGGCAGGGAGTGGATGCAGGCATTCCTGACTACCTTCATTTTGAGGAGGGTGGTGTGTAGTCATATCTCTTGGACAGATCATTTGATGAGGAACTGACATTAACGTGCTTATGATGTGTGTTTTCAGAGTATAAACAGTCATGAGCCAGTCCTGCAAACAAGGAAGGTGGACCCTGGCATATGGTATCACAGAAGTGCAGGCTGCCATGTGTCTGAGTAATTGAAGACAACTTATTGAGGTCTGTAGACTGATGAATCTTTGAGATGAGAATCTGTTGGGAGGAAGATATGCACTGATATGGCATCCAAGTAGGTTCCTATGAACTCTATTCTTTATACTGGGCTCAAAATGGATTTCTCAAAGTTGAGCTGCAATCGCAGTGCATGGAATAGGTATATCATTGTCTTGATGGTGTCAAAGACCTCATTGTAAGACTGGCCCTTGAGCCAGTCATCAAGGTATGGAAAAATCATTATTCCCCAACATCGGAGGTATGCTGTGACCTTTGGGGTAGACAAAAGGCCAAACAAGAGCACTCAATACTGAAAGTGACCGTGGCCTACTGAAAAGTGCAGGAATAGTTTGTAAGGCGGGTGAATTGTGATGTGAAAATAGGCATTCTGAATGAAGGTCAAGGGGTGAAAACCAATCCCCTGATTCAAATGATGGAATGATAGCTGAGAAAGACACCACCCTGAATTTTTGAGACTTGACAAAGTTCAGGAATCTTAGATCTAAAATCGTTCTCCCCCCTCTATTCTTTTTCAGGACCAGAAAGAAGTTGCAATAAAACCTCTTCCTTCTCTGCTCAATAGGAACTGGTTCTACAGCACCCATTGGTAGAAGAGAGCTGACTTGCTGTAATGAGTGCTTGTGAGAGGGGTCCTGAACAGGGACGGGGAAAGGTGATAGATATAGGAGAGGGAGATAAATGCATAGCGTACCTGACCTTAAAACCTCCAGCACCCTCTGCTTTGTCCCTTATGATTCTCTCTCATGTGGAAAGAAAGTAGGAGAGTTTCTGAAATGTGGGAGGTGGGGGAAATGGTGTATATGCAGCTTGGTGTTGTGGGATATTTCTGGGTCCTCAACCATCCTGTCAAAAGTGACACTTAAATGATGATGATTGAAGAGCAGGCGCAGAGGGAGCAGGTTCTCACTTCCTCTGGAATCTTGACCTTTTCCTTGGTGGTATCAGGGATCTTGAGAATGATGCAAGACAGGATCTTTGAGCTGTTTGGTATTTTATTAAACCCTTGTTTGTAGGTGTGTAAATCTCAAGAAATTGCAGCATGGCTCTGGAGTCCTTATGGGTACACAGCAAATCATCAGTGGACTCAGCAAACAGTGTGAGGCTATCAAAGGTAAGGTCCTCAACGGTGTTTTGGACCTCCCTTGGTAATCCAGACAGCTGGAGCCAGGATGCCCTCTGCATGACACTGCTCTAGAGATGGATCGAGTGGCAGTGTTGGCCGCATTCAGCAAGACCTGTAGTGATGTTCTAGCTAACAGATGGCCCTTGTTGATAATAGCCGGAGACTCGTCATGCTTATCAGCCAGCAGATGTTTGATAAAGGTAGTGAATTTGGCATAATTTGAGTGAATGTATTTAGCCATGAGAGCTTGATAGTTTGTGATCCTAAACTGAAGAGTCATGGATGAGTAGGTCCTTCTGCCAAACAGATCAAAACATTTTTGATCCTTATATGGTGTGGCTTTTGCATGATGTTGTCTGCCACATTCATTCACTACCTCCACAACCAGGAAGTTCAGTGTTAGATGGGGGAACAGAAATTCACTCTTTAGTTGGGACACAGTATTTCTTATTGGCCTGTTTACATGTGGGCAGAATTACCACAAAGATCTCCCAGAGGGATTTTGCAGGATCCAGTAGGGCCTCATTAATAGGCAGGACAACGTGGGTAGAAGGAGTCCATTAGAGGATGTCCAGGAGCATATGTTGTGACTTCTTGACCTCTTCTAAAGGAACTGGAGGGAATCTGAAATACATTTAATTAACTCTTGAAAGTTTCTGAAGTCATCAGCCACAGTTGATGGAGGAAGCATAACTGCTTCATCTGGGGAAGATGATGAAATATTGTTTGGGGACTAATCTCTTTATCTGTGCCCTTCCCTCCTGCTCCTCAAAGGATTCTTATGCCTCAGGTAACGGAGGAGGAGCAGATGCAGTAGAGGAGCATCTCTCCCTGTATTCGCCATAAGAGGGCCAGGGGCATGGGAAAATTACTGACGTTATGCAGCCCAAGAATCTTAGTATAGCCATTGGGGCAGTTCAAAAGGAATTGCGGGGTGGCATCTAAGGCTGCTCAAACTAGGGTGGGGAAACACAGGCCTGTCTTTGGTGCAACTCCCCCCTCTTGTCAAAACCATCAGAATGGAAATCCCTTATCTGAAGTGCTGGGGAACCCTGGATTGAAATATTTGAATTGGAGGAAAATATCTCCTCTTCAAGAGGGGAAACCCCAGCACGCTCTGAAGGTCTTGGAGAATCAAGTGATAGCAGGGAAAGGTCCCACCTCAGTGACCGTGCGTGTTTCGGTGCTGACAACCTCTTAGTACTTACTAACAAGGGAGACTCCAGCTCCTCCAAAACAAGTAGATCCCTTGAGAATCTGAACTACTGAGGTACTGGGTGGGTTTGAAGAGCAGGGCTCTGTACTGTTGTCAGTACCGAGAGTGTGTGCACTCTGGCAAGTCCACTTTGGTCAAAGTAGTTGGTACCAAAGAAGATGCCTTGGGGTGCACCAAAACCATATGAGAGGCATGGTGTATTTCTGGTACCATGGCCGTCTTAGTGGCTGACTTAGATGTAGATGGCACCAAAGGAGTTGTGGATTCCATTCTTTTAGGAATGGAATGCTTTGATGATGTAATGCCCTGCTTGTGTGGCAGCGAAGGTCTTGCTCCCGAGGCACGCTTGCTGCCTTTTTTCTCTGTTGAGCCAGGCACAAGATCAGTACAAAGAGTGTCTGGAGCCTCAGCCATAGTCAGGGTAGGACACAAAACCTCCACTGCAGTCTTGCTCCACAGGGACTGCAGTCTTTTTGAGGTGGATTCTGTCTGTGGAGATTGACCTGGTTTTCTGTGGGTCTTTTCTGTGGATTTACCTCAGGTAGACCCAGGTGAACGTGCCAAAGTTGACAGGGCACTGTGTTCAGTCAGTGACTGATGTCCGGGGGTATGTGTCTCCTGCTTTGGATCTGAGGCCAGTGGGAGAGAACGCACCATCATTGACAGTCTCAATTTTAGCTCTCGATTTTTCTTGCCTTGCCCTTAAAAGTAGTGCAGATGGAGCATTTTTGTGGGGTATTAGGCTCTCCCAAGCAGCAGTAAAATGGGAATGCCCAATGCTGACCAGGATGGCCTCCCGGCAGGAGGTGCATTGCTTGAAGCCTGGACAACCTGGCATACCCCAGGGCAACAATATGTAGCAGGGGAAGTTTCCTCAAAGAGGAAAGGAACAGAAGAAAGTCTCCCTAAATTAGATTTAGTGGGGTCCTGTGTGCAAATGACAATTTCCCTTAGTTGCTGTTATGCTATTGCCAAGACAGCAAAAAGATGGTGAAGCAAAATTCTTTTTTAGACTACTTCAAAACACCACATTTAGAGCACAGTTCGCAGAATAAGTTTGCAGAATGCAGAAAGTCTGGATCAATTCACGACTTGCAATGCTGATTAAATTCGGTCCTGCATGTTGGGGTCCCCCTGTCATTGGGGGCCCCGTGCCACCGCATGGTTTGTTTTATGGTAAATCCACCATTGATGAAAAGTAAACAAAATAACTAAAGAAAAAACAATAAAATAAAGAAGGGTAACTAGGCTAAGAGACTTTGAAAGTCAACCACTGACTCAGGCTGCGGCGGTTGGGAAGGAACTGAGGGTGATTCACCCACCCAGCCCTCGACAGCCTCAGAGGCGGCACCAGGAAGCACAGGGCTCATGTGCAAGCTGAAGGCACTACTACCAAAAATCTCCAATTAAAGGCACAAGGGGTGCGAGCATACCTGAAGTGGAGCACCCATAGGGATACTACTTGAAGAACTAATCATTACATGAACATGAAATCATGGCCCAGCTTGGGAGGCTGTGTAGGGGAGTAAAGGAGCATAAGATGCCTCCTTTCTCCCCTTTGTGGGTTTCCCGGACTGTTGGTAGCTGTGTGGGACAGAGAAAGAACAATTGGCACAGGCCTGGTAGACTTTTCCTGTATGTGGGCAGGAAGCGATAGGGAGTGGACAGAGTCTTGGCTCCACCCCTTAATGTATCCGGGCTGGTGCCAGGTATCAGGCTGGTGGAGAGTACTTCACCAGCGAGCAAGGGGAAAAACGGAAGGCAGCGAGCGTGTGAAGGGGAAAAGTCAAAATCAGCCTTCTGGGTTGCTCCCGGGGAAGTGCAGCAACACACCGCCCCATGCTTAGGCAAACCACAATTTAGCCCTGAACATTTGCTTTTTCCATGTACATACCTGGGAATCAGCTTGTTTGGTACAACAGTTGCAGAAAGTGAACACATAAAGGATAAAAATAGAAACCTGAATTGGTCATATCTGAGTAAATATTCACAGAAGAAGCACTGAGATCTTTACTCAACTCTGCATAAAGCTCTGGGGAAATATCCAGAGTAACAATAATGCTTTACATTTCTATAGGTCTCTGGGGCTTTGCGAACATTAATGAATCTAGCCTCATATGCCAGTAAGTATTTACGATTACTCCTTAAAGATGAGCAAACTCAGGCACAGAAAGGCTCGTACAAAGTCACACAGGGAGTCATGGACAGGGCTGGGAACAGAACACTGGGGCCAGGTTCTGAGCTCACCGACCCCTTGTTTTACACTAGTATGAAACTATTGACTTCAGTAGTGTTGCTCTTGATTTACACCGGTGTTAATGAGAGCAAAATCAGGCCTGACTCCCTCTCTGTACTTGAGCCACAAGCTTATTCTCTGTCTTCAGACTGTCTCTGCATTTTCTCTCAGTCCTGGTCTCAACAGTGGATTTTCAATCTTCTCCCTCCCTGCCTGGTCTCTGCTGGTTTAAATCTCTCCTTGGTCTCAGTGCCTTTGATTTTTCACTTCACTTTATCCTGCTCACACTCTCGTTTTTCTTTTCTTAGTAACGGATCATCCCTTTCTGTGACTCCCTCTCTGACCAGCTGCTTTTTAGTCTCTCTTCTCTGATCTCCTCCACTGTCACTTCTCAACTGCAGCACAGTATTCCAGCCCCCACATCCCATCTGCCTTTTAAAGGGTTTATCAAAAGCAGGGGGCTTCTTTCTTCACAGCTCTTTTACTTTACAAAATCCAGGTCAGCCGAGAGGGTTCGGATGCACTGGGGCCCATGTATCAGAGGGGTAACCATGTTAGTCTGAATCTGCAAAAGCAGCAAAGAATCCTGTGGCACCTTATAGACTAACAGATGTTTTGGATCATGAGCTTTCATGGGTGAATACCCACTTCGTCAGATGCATGTAGTGGAAATTTCCAGGGGCAGGTATATATATGCAAGCAAGCTAGAGATAATGAGGTTAGTTCATCCAGGGAGGATTGAGGTCCTGTTCTAGCAGTTGAGGTGTGAAAACCAAGGGAGGAGAAACTGGTTCTGTAGTTGGCAAGCCATTCACATCTTTGTTCAATCCTGAACTGATGGTGTCAAATTTGCAGATGAACTGAAGCTCATCAGTTTCTCTTCAAAGTCTGGTCCTGAAGTTTTTTTGCTGCAGGATGGCCGCCTTAAGGTCTGCATGTGCTTGGGGCAGCATGCCATAGGGGGTGCTCTGCCGGTTGCTGGGAGGGCGGCAGACGGCTCCAGTGGAGCATCCACAGGCATGCCTGCGGGAGGTCCACTGGAGCTGCGGGACTGGCGAGCGGCAGAGTGCCCCCCTGCAGTGTGCCACCGGGCCCTGCCCGTGAGACTCTAAATTGTGGCCCTCAGCTGTGTCACGAAAGAAAGTGTATTTGATCACGAATGGAAATGTTTGAATCAGTACTACAAGGAGGTGGTGCAGGCCCCTGCCTCCTACTGCTTCCCCTGCAGCCCCAGGCACAGCTCTGATGTTAGCAAGGGGGTGCTTTGGGTAGCTTGCAGTTCCTTCCCTGCCGCAGCTGCTCAGCAGCTCCCCTGCTGGTTGCCTGCTGCATTGCAGCAGCAGTGGCCGCTCTATCGCTGGCTTCCTTGCCAGGCTGAGAGAGGCCAGGGAAAGCAGCACGGGCACTTGACTGGCTCTGCCTGAAGCTAGGGAGCAAAGTACAGCCCACCTCTTCCACACACAGCCACCTGGAGTAGGTCGGGCTAAGTGAAAAGAAGAAGTTACGAACCAGCAACGAGTTAGAGCTCCCTAATTCTCTGCCCCAGCCCTGGTACCGGTTAGAGCAGGTGAGAGCTAACTGTGGCCCCCCCAAAGCAACTATCCACCAGCAGGGAATACTTGGGGTGCAGTGCGCTCCAGTCACTCTACCCCTCTGCCCCCAACAGGTCCTGTGCCCCAGAGACTATGAGAAGGGAGGTGTAGGAGCTGGCGACTCTCCTACACTGAAGGAATCCTCAGCTGGGGATCTGTGGGAAATTTCTTCATTCCCTTTGCATCACTTGGACAGTGCAAAGGGCGGCAGACAATTTCCTCAACAATATTGATTGTAGCCCCTTGTCCTTTTAAAAATATTAAAAGTTTGGACATCACCACTTTAGGGTAATGCTTAGAGCCACAGGGGTCTTTCTCATACACTCACTTCCTCCAGTGCCAAAATATCATATTAAGACATACAGCAACTGGATTCCACCCTGTATGTGAGAATGGAATTTTCACCTTCAGAAGCTATTTCCTGGAGAGCTCAGGGAGTTAGAAGCTGCAAGGGCCCTGCAGTCTGAATGCATCAACTCCTGGGGTAGCCTTAGATTTGTCACACTGACCCTCCATCCATACTGAGTAGAAAGGTGGAACCTATCTGAAATGCAGCTCCTTTAACTATGCTGAACAATCCCACAACGCAAATTAATGTGCAAAAATATACACCCTTCATCATCAGCCTTGTCTCAAAACACACAGGCAGCTTCTGAGACTTATAGTTACCATTTGGGACCAGCATTTTCTCAGCAAGTAAGTGACCGCTCTCCTTTACAGATGTATGATGCACGTGAGCTAACACATCGTAAGCTGTAGATCAGGTTCCCTTGCATTAGAGTGCGGTCCCGGCATGGACAATATCATACCTTCAATGTCCTATGAAAGTCTGAGAGTATGTTGTGGGAGGGCTGGAGGGTTGGGAATAGAGTGAGGTCACACGGTGACATAATGTATTGGATTTTCATCTATGCTGATAACTGGTTCAAATTCTGCTTGGGCACGAGTGTAATGCCACCTGCTAGGCAATGTGCAAGTTTTCACGTAGCCCCTAAATGTGAGGGAATGTCTGTCTCTGTCTACCACTAATCAGAGGCAGCTAATCACTAGAAATTCGTCACAAACAATCCTTCTAAACTCTCACAGACCAGCCACCATACTTGAACATGCACAGACCGTAAGTTGAGCACCCTCTAACCCCATGGATACATGCACATACACAGATATGTACATGTGCAGACACAGACACACATGCACATATGCATGGGCATATGGACACCAATGCATTTATTCAAGTGCGTGTGTAGACACACACACAGAGTGCAGGTATGTATGTCTACACTCTGCAGTGCATACATGCATGTGACCACCTCCCCCGCCACACCCACACCCCTCAGTGCACACATGCACGCACTCACCAGGCACACACAATACATTGTTACATCCCTCCTCCCCCCCCCAGGTACACAAACAGACAACAGTCATATACCATGCACCTCCGCCCCCATGTCCATAAATACATAATATGCTCACACGTGCTCAGGTAGTGTCATGCGTTCACATACATTCCTAGCTCCTGCAGTTACGCACGAGTTAATGCAAGGAGGGAATGGAAAGGAAATTAAAAGCAAAAAGTTGAAAGCCCAGCACATGATTCTTCTCCCAGCACATCTGTGACTCCTGGAGCGCGAGAGTAATTGTCTGCAATGAGTCAGACCAACTGCACAAGGAAATGGTTGCCATAGCAACCCCCTCACTGCTCTAATTCAGCTTGGAATTAAAATGATATCAAATAATTTGCAAGCAAAGGGAATGTGGCAAAGTCACCGGGTGCCAGTCTCAAAAGTCCAGCTGTACGTGAGCCTCTCCTGAGCCAATGTCAAGGGCTCCTTTCCCGTCAAGCACGGCTGCAACAGCAATCAGAAGAGCCAGAAAGAGGAGTTGTTTGATGGATAACCCTTGGCCAGGCAAGCTTTGCTGTGCACAGGCAAGAACCAGCTCCTGGGCTGGAGTCCCACACTGGAACGGGCTTCAAACCAATGGACAGGGAGGTGGGAGGGGCAGATTTCCCAGGAAAATACCCCTCCCAGTTTCTAAATGAAAAGCCCATCTCAGTCTATCAGCCAGCCTGTCCCTTCGAAAAAAATTGCCCTGAAGGTGGATCATCCCAGCCAGCCAGAATGCATGGCTGCTGCACAGATATTGAGCCTCAGTGTCAGGGTTATTTCTCTGTTATGCACAGCCTTGCACTCTGATTTACATAAATGTGTGCTTCCCCCCAGAATAAGTGGTGCAATGTGCAAAAACTGGCTGAGGGGGTCTGACTGCTAGCATTAAATAGTGCCCACTGCAATAGTGACCAGTGGCCCTGGTCAGGATCAACACCTCACTGCGCTAGGTGCTAGAATACTGCTGCACAAACACATAGGGAGACAGTCACTGCCCTGAAGCGCTTACAATCTAAAAAGAGAACAAACGGCTAATGGGAGGAGGAAAAGAAAACAACAGATATACACGCACAGCCACCAGCATGATGACAGGAGCATATCATCTTAGGGTTGTTTTTTGGGGGTGGGATAGGGGAGAGAATTGGTCTTTGTTGCTAACATAAATGGCCCATACTTTATTATTAGATCCTGGGCCTAGCTGCTGCGTTCTCTATTTTTATTGCGTACTTTATTCATCTGAGCCTAATGTGCCTTGTTTGGTATTTGAACTCTTCTTAGGTGTGGTTGTACCATAGCACGGAGCCATCCTAGTCATGGACCAGGACCCCCTTCTGCTAGGGGCTGTACAAACACAGGCCAAAAGAATGGGTCCAGCCCACAAGAGGCTAACAATCTAAACATAAGACGAAGCAGCAGCTGGCTACAGACCGATAGGTGATTGATTACAAGAAAGCAATGAGGCAATACTGGGCAGCATGCTCAACGGTGGCATTTGCACACCAGCATCCCCGGGGCTGCTGAGGGCTAGGACGTAGTAGACCCCAAAAGGCTGTTCTGCCAGCTGGGGATTGCTGGAGTGCAGCAGTGTTCTAGCCCCACCCCTTCCCCCACTAAATGCCCTTCCCAGGCCCAACTGCTCACTTCCAGGGCACTGCCCTTCTCGAGGCTATGGAACCACTGCCCCGTACAATGAAGTGCTGTTTTTCCTGCTCTGAAGTTGACTGTGGAAGGAGGAGAGGTTTGAGGAGCTGCTCAGGGATTGGTGCGGGGGCAGGAGGGAGTGGCATAAAGATGGAGGCAGCAGATATAGCAACAGCAGGTGATGGGCAGGGAGTGAGTTGCTCTTTCCCTTCTCCGCCCAAGGTACCCAGGGAGTCTACTGCTTTCTCTGCCAGTGGCACGCAATCCACCCAGCACACCAGGCTGCCTTACATCCAGGTAACACACCACCAGTGCAGAGAAGTCCCTGCCCTTGAGCAGAGATGTCACATACTGCAGCTGACGATGTGGGGGGAGGGGCAGGGTAGGATGCCCCTTTAGAATACCACAGTATTTATTTATAAGAACTTGTCTACACATGATTTTTTGAATCACTATAACTATGTCAGCTCCTGAACCAATATAACTGAAGTGGTGCAACCCTCTAGTGTGGGTGCCGTTATTTCAGTAGAAAGGTGCTTATGTCAATAGCGCTTGTTCCTATAAGTTTAAGCCTCTTTATACCAGTATAACTGCATCCACACTAGACAGTTGTATTGCTTTAACAATACTGGTTTCTAAACCAGCATCACTATAGTGACCGGCCCTGATTGATACCAGAGCAACAGAATGGCTGATAAAGTCACCTGCACCTCATCTCCCTGCCAACGGGTAATACACATCATACAGTCAAAAGTGAGGGTGAAGAGAGAGAGAGACTTTAAATTGGCGAGCAACCGCTTTTCATATGAAAGGCTTCCCACGCCTGTCTTTATGCCTTAAGCTAGATTTCAACTGGCAGCCTAGAGGTGAAAGATTTTTTTATCCTGGTATCAATCTCCCAGACCAGTCAGCTTCACACACCTTTTGAAAATCTTACTAAGCACTTTTGAAAAGCTAGCCCCAGGGATGAGTGCTGTGCCCTTCATCCCATTGAGCCTCAGGTCTCCTTCTGTATAATGGGGAGAATAATCCTTCCTTCTCCCACCCTTTGTCTGCCTTCTCTCTTAAGATTGTGAGTGCTTGGGGTCAGGAACTGTCTCTTACTACATCGATTGCAGTACCAGTTTTGGCTGGGTCCATAGGCACAAGTGTAATGGAAACATTAAAGTGATAGTTCTGAATTTAAACAGAGAGGAAGATTACAAGATGAAGTCAAACAAACTATACCCTTGGCGCCTGAATCCCTATTTTGATGCCCTGTCAGTTCTCTGGGGCAGCCTAGGACTTTCCTCCAGGTCCCAAGGCTTTGCAGGTCCCAGCTTGGTTCCCATCCCTGACCCATGGCAACAGCAGCAAGGAGCTCTTGAAAAGGAGCTCATATTTGTTCATACTATGAATGGTGATCAGATGCCAGCCAAACAACGCACTCGAGGAGAAGGTTATGCAGTGAAAGAGATGTTACAGGCAGCCCAGGGAGACAGCTAAACTCCCACTCAGCCTCCAGCAGTTGCACTGGGACTCTAAACCACTACAGGAATATGTCAGCAGCTGCAATGTGACTGCAGTGGTTTCCCCCACAAGAAGGCTAAAGCCCTAGGTTACTGAGTCACATGGGAGAACAGTTGACACAATGTTATTTAAAGCAGAGAGTTAGGAAGGGTTCAGTTACAATTATTTCTAGTGAAGTCAGTGCTAAAGAACGGTACTGGATTGACATCCCCAGAGACTACCTCCTTCTTATTAATTATCATTAATATCCTGGTCCTTAGTTAATATTTGCACAATGCATTGAAACTGCAAAGTGCAATATATCTGGTAGGTATTTTTAACTCACGAAAACAAGTATAGCAAAGGCAGTAGCAGTACAAGCTTCTCCTACACTGCTCCCCATCTATGACTGATTCTGGGTCCTAGCTGGCCCCTAGTTTCAAAGGGCCCTAAACTGGCCACCTGGGAATACCTTTCGGAGTTGGGTGAGACCTCCAGGGGCCTAGAGCCAGAAAATAGTTTTATGCTGCTCCCCCTCACAGCACCTGGTGTGGGGTATGGCCAGAGCAGGAAAGAGGCGTCTTGGCCAGAGCACATTGCACTTTATGTATTCTGATCCATAGAAGGCCACTGCAGTACAGCATAATTTAGAGCAGCCCCAGCGTTGCTCTAGTTTACATATCTGGAATCCAAGTGCTGCAAAGAAGATGCTGAGTCATCTTTGCCCGCACCCATCTCAGTTCCTGCACTGAGCCCAGCTTGACTAATGAGTCTTCAGTCTGACCTGGAGGCAGCACCTCTAGGTTTCAGAGGATAGTTCAGTCTTCAGCCCTAGCATAAGCATCTTTCCCAAATCTGGACTTTAGCATCCAGAAATCTGGGTGCCTGCATGAAACCCTCTAAGCTTAATTACCAGCTTAGATCTGATATCGCTGCCACCATCCAAAAATTCCAGTGTTTTGGCTCACTCTGGTCTCCCCAAACCCTTCCCTGGGGAACCCCCAAGACTCAGATGCCGTGAGTCTACAACAAAGGGAAATAACCCACTTCCCTTCCCCCTCTTTACCTCCCCCAGATTTTCCCGCTTCAATTCCTTGAAACACAAACCCAGAGAGATTAAGAGTCTCTCCCCCTCACCCAGAGGCATGCAGATTCATACCTAGTCAAGCTAACACAAAGAGATTTCCCCCTCCCTTCGTTCCTTAGCCTTCCTTCAGCTTTCTCACCAATTCGCCTGTGCTGCAGGATTTTCTCTTTAGATCTTAATCAAAGGAATTTCCTCCTTTTCGTTCCTTAGCTACCCAGAGAGAAAAACTCAAACACGTCTTAAAAAAAAGCTTTTATATAAAAAGAAAGAAAAACACATGAAACATGATCTCTGCATTCAAGTTGACAATACACAGGGCTATTGCTTAAGGAAATATGATAAACAGCTTATTCAAAGAGATACAATTTAACATCCAGCAACTACAACATGTAAGATATTTTTTCTCACCTTTGTAACTTACAACCTTTGAAAAAAAAAAAAGAAAAACAAAAAAACGAAAAAACTCGAAGATTGAGAAGCTTGAAAGATAGAAAAAAATCCCCCCTCTCGATGAGCTTGAGAGGCTCAGAGACAAGACACAGCACGCCAAACAATATCCCCCCCCTGAAAAAATCCGGTTTCCTGATTGGTCCTCTGGTCAGGTGTTTGGTTCCCTTTGTTAACCCTTTACAGGTGAAAGAAACATTAACCCTTAGCTATCTATTTATGACAAGCCCATTCTGTCCTGGGCCTCATTATTGACCCAAGCTGACAATGTCAGGCTTTCACATATGTTGACCAACCCCTGCTCTGGTCCTCTAGTCCCCCAGTTTCCTGTTCCTAATTATTTTATAATTCTCTGACAGAATCCAGGTTTATGACACCTTGTTTGTTTGATTTTGAGGGTTTGCCTTTCACAGCATTGAGGGGAGTGAAACTCAGCTGCCAGAACAAAGGGGACACAGCTCTTTAGGTATTTGTAGCTTCCAACAGGAAGAGGTGCTGGGAGGGCTTGTTCCTTGCAGGCTCTATTATAAATCCCAGACTTGAGTTTATCACTGCATGTGTTATGGATATTTTGGAATGCACTGGATCTCCTCAAGCATCAGCAAGTCAAGCACGTGATAGTTACAGCCACTGGCAGGATGACAGGTCATTTCATAGGTGACACTTTTTAAAATAGTATTTTAAAAAACCCTCCAAACCCCTGTTTATATGATTCTGACATAACTTGTCCAATAACTACAAACTCATTCCATTATAGGGTATACTGGGAACAGTGCAAACTCTGCATAAGAAGAATGAAAGACATTATATATGTGTAAGATCCTGAAGTGGTTGCAGATGTAGGCGCCAGTCCAACAATTAGCTCCATACAGGCAGACCCATATACCCGCAGTGAAGTCAATGGAGCTATGCATGGGTGCAGGGACAGCCCCTGTGGATCCTTTGGGGCCTGCATAGAGAAATTACTTTGCACATCACTGTTGTGCTGCCACCTCTTGGGTGAAATATGGCAACTCTTCAACAATGAGATACAAAACAGGGACAGAAGAATACCTGAGTCAATGGAAAGTGCAGAGCGGATTTAAAGGCATTAACCACCTGGAACTAGCCATGTCTTCCAAACATGTTTACCCATGACAAGAATCACGGTATCTTTAAGGAACACACATGATCAGGATTTCATGTTTATGTCTCAGTTGAAAACACCATGATCCAGATGCTCAAAGGTACTTAAGCTCCTTACTTCCACTGAGCTGAGGAGCTGGGCCCATGTTCCTAAATACACCTCAATGCTGCACTCAGAGTGAATAGCTCTGGACATCTGTGGGTACTTCAGTCTCTCTATCATTTTATTCTCAGTTGGGAATGCTAGCCATCGTGTCAGCTGATGATTCTCATCACAGACATTACCATAAAAACTGCCATCAACCTATTTCACAGCAATCTCTGAACAGCCTTGAGTTGGTAATAATTTAAAGATTACTTATGACCTAGATTGGATTTGAAACAGTGGTTTAGAGGTGAAAGAATCCATATTATATTATCACTGCCCCGAGATGTCAGTTGCTCCTCAACGGCCAATAACACTTTGAAAGGTTTTATTTTCCCTTCAATTTCAGTGGGAAAATGGTAATACCAGGCTATAAAATATTTAGGAATGACAGCGTATGTTGCTCTGGTAGGAGAGTAGCATTATATATAAAAGAAAACATACAAAGTCAAATATGGTAAACATTTTAAATGAAAAACTGTATCATAGAATCTCTATGAACAGAAATTCCATGTTTGAATAAAACGGATATAGCAGCAGGGATATACTACCAACTACTAAACCAAGATGGTGACAGTGACCGTGCAATGCTAATGGAGGTTAGAAAGGCTACAAAAGCAGAACGCGAACTTAGGTGGCAAGATATATGGGCCCGTGGTGCCCATGCTCCACCAATATTTAGGACCATGGACCTGGCTCCACCAATGTTTGGGATTACTGTGCTTTGGGGCCCCCCATGCTTTAGGGTGATGTGGAATCCAGGGTGGCCTGGGAGGATAGCGGGGGGCCTGGTGTCAGCAGCAGCGAGTGACCCAGTTCCAGTCCACTCTGCTACATGCTGCTACGCTGGCTCTCGGCGTTGTTCGGGAGATGGGGCGGAAGCCAGAAAGAGGTGGGGTGGGGGCAGGGGCTTGAGGGAAGGGGTGGAATGGGGGCAGGGCCTGGGGTAGAGAGGGGGGGTTGTCTCAGGTCCTGCATCTTCCTAGATATGGCCCTGCATGCATAATATTTTGTTGTTATGTCCACAACAGTTAAGCTTGTGTTCCCATTCTGGCTATAATCCCCAGATATCTGCCATCTGCAAGAACTGGAAGACAGGATTTGATAAAATGCTGTCTTCTTGCTCCACTGCTACCAACGTCAGTTTGAGATATTACTATTCAAGGCTAGGCATATACACCCCTGCAACAGTACTCTTCAGTGTGATGAAAAGACGTATCTTTCCACCTACCAATAAGGCCATTCTTATCCTGATTTCTAAGAAATGAACTATTGTAACAGAACAATTTGAAAATCCTTTCACGACACATGTGCATAATATATAAATCAAGTAGCCTGGATATTCAGCAGTTTCTTAACAGACTTGCCTCCCGTTCTTTTATTCCTCTGGTGCTGAGTCATCTGCACTTGCAAACATGACTCTCTCCTAAATTGAAGTTCTAACTCCAAGATGGCTGGCTCAAACACCCAAACGTCCACTTTCCTTAGTTCCTGCAACAAAACTCAACTTCCAGGGCAAGCCTCAAACTCAGCTACCTCCACTAACAGATTTCCAAAGGGTTGCTTTGGTTATACTCAATGCTCCTTTCCAGAAAATTTTGCTCCCTCTGGAAATACCCAATGGTCCCTACATCATGTTATTGTTTCCAAGCCTTCCTGACTAAGTCATAAACATTCATTGAGCTGAAATGTGGGATTTTTTTTTTAAATTAGGTTCCATAAAAATGTCTGTAAAATGATGAGTGTATGCATTAGCCTGTTCCAACAATTCATTGGCCAGCAGAGCAGTGGTGGGAAGTAAGTTGCACCATGCAAATAGCTCCATAACATACTTCCCCTTGGAGTAAAGGGGAACCATGAAAGGAGTGTGATCCTCCCAATCAATCACAGTTTTTTCCCCAAGGGTCCTTCTGGTGTGAGGCAGCTATACACTGTCCCTTACACAGAGCTGAGAGCAAATGTTCAGTCTATCCCTTATGGGGCATATTATTACCAACACAGCTCCCAAGAAATATGTAATTAATACTAAACTACTATCTCTAGTAAATCAGATAATATTGGCAAAATTAGAACACATGTATACCCGATCATTGATCCTAATTCTTAGGCCTCCATGGAATGGTTTCATATGAGTATAATCTAATTATTTAATATGCAAGCAACTGTATATGCATTTTATCAAGTCCTATCTTCCAGCTCTTGTGGATGGCAGATGTCCCACCTCTGCTTCTGGGAGCAGCTAGTCATGGAACCTACAAAGGGAGAAGCAATTTTTGATTTAGCCCTAAGTGGAGCACAGAATCTGGTCTAAGAGGTAACACTATTATTGAGCGGTTCAGCTAATTACCATAATATAATTCAAATTTAACTTTTTGATGGAGGATAATATCAAAAATGCCCACCATAGCTCTATTGATGGCAATGGAGCCATGATAATTTACACCAGCTGAGGGCTTGTCGCTTGCACTCTTCACTCAGTATGGACAAAAGCAACCATGTCTGTACTAGTGATCGTACCCAATATCACTACCAAACCCTACTGTAAACAGGACACTAGAATTTTTACCACCATGTCATCTCCCTCTGATCACAGAGGAGAAGCAGAGTCTCTTAAGGATTTCAATGGCAGCCCATCTACTTAAAAAAAAAAAAAGGGAAGACTGATGGAAACTGAAAATAAGTATTTGAGTTAGAAGCTACATCTAATGGGCTGTCTAGTCCACCTTCCTGGATTACATCATGTTTGATTTAATTATCTTAAACAACCTTTGGTAGATGGTTGTCAACCTCGGAACGTCTCTGGTTACAGTGACTCTATAACCTGTTCTTGCAGCTTGTTCCATTATAAAATTTCCCCTAACATTGAAACTAAATTTTCCTTATTTTATCTTAAGCACAACAGAAACTGCCAAGAGACACCTTACATTACCTCTGCAGTTTCAGCTGGATATGGTATGTATCATAAATTGTTTAGAATTGCTCTGTTTTGTTAAACAGCTGTTCCATTTCATCCCAGAGGTGGTTTCATTTCAGTGGTGAGTACTGGATAATTGTAGGTTTTATATAACAGTTTGGGATCTTTTGGAATAAAGAGTGAGTGACCCTACCAGCATCCTAAAGTCAGAGGGGAAGGAGCTCATTGGATCTGGTAGTGAGTTTCAGCTGACCTGACGAGTTGAATATACTCTAACCCACTAATCTCATCTGTATCTAAAAGGTGTCATGTAAGATATCAATAGAAAGCTAATACCATACTGATCATTCATATTATTGTGTGTACGGAGGACAAATTCAAAATTACAAACACATTGGGAATTGTGTTCTTGAAGTATGTTTGCCAGGGAGGGCTAAAGTTATCCCACCCTAGAAAAAAGAATGTGATTCTGCCAACAAAGAGGTATTTCCGGACAGCGGGAATGCAATTTACCATAGACGGTAAACAGGACCATCGAACCAACAAGAGGAGGAGACAACCATCCAACACTTACAGCAAGGAGAGGAGATTGCAGGAAACAGATCGGTCTATAGTTTAGCAAACACCAGTGAAAGAAGAAACCATCATGTAAGCTCCTTCACCAGGAGACTCCATGTTGTCTCCCTCAGAGCTTGAATGAACTTTACTTTGGTGGGTAACTTTCAGAAGAATCCATTTAAAAGGTGCACTGGGCTATAAAGAGAGGGGCAAAGAATTCCAAGTTATATTTCAGCTAAGGCAAATGAACTGAGTACTTTGGATTTTATGGGAGATCTTGACCAGAGGGGTGGTCAGCCAACTTGCTGGAAGGTAGATTGATAAGGAAACTACCTTGAACAAAGGCTGTAGCTTGTTGTGTTGAGTCTTAGCCTCTAGAATGCATTCTTATTTGCTTGTAACCATTTCTAACTCTATCCTTTATACTTTAACCAACTTAATATCCTCCTCTTTTGTTAATAGACTTGTTTTACTTTGACTCTAAACCAGCCCAGTGCTGTGTTTGATTTAAAGTGAATGTTAACTCCAGTTCATGTGGCAAGCTGCTGGGTACTGTACTTTTAAAGGAACAAACACACCTTACTATCTCTCTGAATGGTCCAGGAGAGGGTTGACCATTGCAGAACACACGATTTTGGAAAAATTTAGAACTGGGGGCTGTTGGGACCATCTTGTCAGAAACAGAGTGCTGCACCCGCCCCCTCCCCCCACACTCTGCATGCTTGTCTGCTGACTGGAGCATCCAGTCACGCAGCTACAACAGAAGAGCATTTTGAGGCACTATGGGTTACAGGGCAGGCAGTGACACAATCCCTCACTGGTCTGGATTGCACGCCAGAATGTGACTGGGTGTTCTATAAATGTGAGATCATTATCTTCCAATAGCACGCATGGAATTCAGTGAAACTCCTTCAGAGGGGGTACAAGGATCAGATTTACAGGGAATGGTGGGAATTTACAGGAAAGAATTTCAAAGTCAGCAGAATGACTGGAGGTACAAGCACATCTCATTCTTTTGAAGCTCAGTGTAAGCACCGCAAATATTCCATTGGCCCAAACACAGTACAATGATCTCAAAGCTCCAAAACTACTCACTGTGCAAGCTTTCTGCTCTACAATCGACGACTGCACCAATCCATAGCTTCACAGATATCAGCAACAGAATTCACCCTGTTAATTCACCCAGTCCCTCTCCCTGTGCCCAACGCAGGATTGAGCCATAATGTATATTTTCTAGTGCTTTGTCCAGTCTAGTTTTTGATAACACAAGTCATGTAGTTTCCACCACTTTCTTAGGAAGACAATTCCACAGGCTAACAGATCTCACTGTAAGGAAGGTTCCCCCCTGCAAGACATTGTGCCACCCTCTTATTCAAGAAGAAAATAAAAACCTGTGCTTGGCAGTTCCTACCTGCAGCAATAGCCGTCTTCCCATCCACAGTCACAGCAACAGATGTGCTCACTGTCACCACCTCTGGTTTGCCACCTCCCTCTGTCAAGACACAGATGCAGCAGATTCAGTTGCAGACCACACACAGGAGCGCTTTACTTTCCACAGAGAAAAACCATGCAGATCACTGAAGTAGCCAGCTCTGACATGGACTGGGTGCATGGGGGAGGCCACATGATAACAGTGCACAAAGGATGCCCCAACATCGAAAAGCTCAACTCTAATCTCATGCCTGAATCTCCCAGAACACTGAAGCATCCTAATTGGCAGTTCAGGAGACCGGATTGCCTCTTGGTGGAATGGCCCATGACAGCAAGGGTGTTGCCCTCAAAATAAGAAAGTACATAACCCCTGACAAGCAGCTACAAGACTCAGCCAACCTTCCTGCCCACCTCAAGTTTGTTTACCTGTCTGAATAAGTGGGCTGTGTCATTACACTATAAGGCCAAGTTTGGGGTTCAGTTAGACCTGTTTAAAACTAGAGGAACACCACTCAAATAAGCCAATCCTTTGACGTCCTACCTGTGAAGTAGGATGCCCCAGAGCACGTTGCACCTCATGCCACTGGTGCCTCTCTGTGTGCATGTCCTCTATGCTTTCTCCTGACACAGTATAGGCTAGCTGCCCAGATTTTCCCAGAATGCACTGGTACACAAACAAAGTTTAGGCAGTGTCATATGAGTGAATGCACAAACATGGTTCAGCTACTATTCTGAGGCATAAAAGCAGGCACAATTCAAACCTTGGACTAGATTTGTGCCATTTCTAAAACAGCTCTGCATAAAGGGTCTTGTGGCCCATGTACTCTGTCCCATGAGGAGCACTGAGGTAGTTGTACGTCAAGTAGGCATAGCCTCTCCTGGGGCTGCACACGTGCATGGAAGACAGTGCACTAGGACGGAGCAGGTTGCTTCTGCTGGTGCACCAGCCCCACTCTGCAGGGCAGGATGGAGGATGGATGAGGCCATAACCTCAACTCCAACAGGATTCTGGCCCCTAATTCATCCATGGCCAAGTAAAGGGCATCACAATCTGGCCCTATGTAGGTTGTGCCACATACTGGTTACAAAAACCATGGTTGCACATGTAGTCTGAACTGCATCTTAGGCAGTGTGCCATTTCCTAAGTTGAACTCAGCCATTTTAGTCTGTAACTGTCCTCGGGACAGATTCCAGTTTTGTAGGGTTTTAGTGGATTTGTTGAAACAAACAAACAAAAAATAGGGGCTGTGGTTTCTTTTTTACAGTTACCAGGGACATTTTGAAGGTCATATTTCTGAGCATATTTATTCTGCCACGCATTCCTTCGCAACATATTGTAGAGTTCAGTGCTTTGCCCCAGCAGATGGATTAGGTCCTTTTTCCTTCCCCATAGTCCCAGCATTTGTCATTGTCTTAGTTCTGCCTTCATCATTCTTGTTGGTATCTGACGCATCCTTAACACGACTTTGCAGTTGCATTATGTGTTTTAGCCTGAGGTCATGTGTGGATTTTTTTGACTGAAGTGAGACTGACTTGCACAAGGGCACCGCACACATTGAGAGAAGCTCTTGTGAAACACAAGGACTTTCCTGCCAGATGATGTTCATATGCTTTGAGCCTGATCCTGCACTCCTTGTGAACCCAACCCCCCCTGTGACGCCTGTAGGGGATTTGGGTAGATGACAAATGCTTCTCTCTTCCCCTCCCACCTACCCTCCTACCACAATGCTACAAAAAGCTTTTACAGTGAAAGTGCTGCGCTCCATGACAGTGCCTGAGTGCAGGAGGCTGGGGAAGAGCACAGAGGGGATTTCTATCTCCATTGCATGAGTGTTACATGGTATTTTGTTCTGATTTTTCTTCTTGTGCTCTCCTGTTCTCCTTCACCCTGGCACAGGTCCCTGAAGGCTCTGGAGATCACACAGGGGCAGTCACATCCTGAGCATAGACACAACAAAGCTGCTAGTCAGCTGTCACTTTGGGGCTCCATGGGGTGAGGGGATGCCTACTCACACTACAGAACCAGCACGAGACTCAGCATGTTTGGTGGGCACCATTGACATGCTTTTGGTGAGGGAAGTGAAGTTCTCCTTCCCCCTGTGAAAAGCTCATTTTCCCGCTTGGGAAAATTTTCATGGAAAACCATGAAAAAGTGACTCCTGGACAAATCACACCTCCTCTCACCTTGCCCCCTGACTGCCACTCAAATCATTCCAGCCCGCTAGCCTGCCTGTCCTTCCTCTGCTTTGCCTTACAGCCCTTCCCATCTCCCCTCACCAGGGCTGGCTCTACTGTTTTTGCCGCCCCAAGCAGTGTGCCGAATTGCCACCGTGGATGGCGGGAGCAGTCCATGTGCTGTTAGGGCAGCTTGCGCGTTTCCGCGGTGGCGGCAATTCGGCGGCAGCTTCTGTCTTCAGCCGGAAGACAGAAGCTGCACCGCTGTGGACAGCTGAACATAGAAGCTGCCACCAAATTGCTGTCGACACGGAAACACAGGAGCGACCCTAGTGGCACACAGACTGCTCCCGCTGTCCACAGCGGCAATTCAGCGGGTTGCTTGGGGGCAAAACCACACAGACTGCCGCCGCTTGCACATGGCTGCCCCAAGCACCTGCTTGGGATGCTGGTGCCTGGAGCCGGACCTGCCCCTCACTTGATTTCTTGTCTTCCCCAGCTCAGCAGACTCCTGCATCTTTCAGCAGCCCCATCCATCCTTCATCTACTCTAGGCCCTGCAGCCTCACTCATTCTTCACCTCTCCTGTCCATGTCTTGCTGAGAGGTGTCTCCCTCTTTCTGTTATAACAAGCAGCCCAGGGATGGCTCTCACCATCTCCCCTTGTGTAAGAACTCAGTCCTGCAGGAAGAGGATAATGAAGGTGAATGGAGTGGGGACAGGGAGCAGGGGACTGAGTGACAAGTTTATTTTCTCCATCATCCTCCTTTGCTGTAGTGCTAAGACGAGGGTTACCTGAACCCTCTTCTGAGGTGATGCTGTAGATGAAGCTCCCTGGAGGATGCTCTGCTGCTCGGCGATACCATAGGGGGAAGTGATCCATGGTGAAGATACTCTCCTTTTCCCCCAAGGTCAGGAACTTCCTGTAAGGAAGAAAAAAAAAAGTAAAAATTGCCTCCTTCATCTGGGATAGGGAAACCCACTTCTCCCTCCTCAGCTGCATTCAGCATAGTGCCTACCTGGGGGGATGTTCTGTACTTAGTATTGTCAGGGCACCAACACAGCGTCAGGATAGTCACAGGTCGGTGACATACTAACCTTACAGTCAGACAGCACCTTTCACCCCAAAGGACCCCAGAGCAGTTTACAAACTATATGCAGCACACAGGCTACCATTGTCATTTCATCGACTGCTGAAATGCAGCCACTGCAGGAGTGGAAGGTGGCTGCTCTTTAGCAGCATACAGGTACACTACAGGGCAGAAAGTTAACTGTGTCCAACAAACTGCAGGGAAGAATTGAGAGAGACAGAAACACCCATGCAAGCACAGTGTTTGGGAAATTATGGCTCCTACCCCTTCTTTCACAGGAAGGGATCTGGCATTTTTAAAGGATGAGTTGGTTAGGACAAGTCATGAAGTCCAGATGTCCAAGATACTTCACTGGAGGTGTTGGGGAAGCTGAGTGTGTGACCTGCATGTGAGCCTTTGGAAGAAACCCACATTTGGAGCTGCATGGAAGGTTGTCAGAAATATATTTTCCCACCTGATTGGCAAGAAATCAGTGCCTCCTTCCTCACCATTACAGACATGGCCTTTGGCTTCTAGGTCGGATTATGGCAATGGTCTATATGTAGAAAGCGCTGGGGAAAATTCAGCTGATCCAGCACACTGCAGCTCTTCTCGAAGAGACACACCTTGGCAAGAGAGTGGTGTGCAGTGCCCTACGTGGACTATCCATCACACCCCAGAGTTACTTTAAGATTCTAGTGCTGATCTACAAAGCTCTCAGTGGACAAGGCCTGACAATCACCAGGACAGTCTCTCTACGCCACCAGTTCTCAGACAGGGGTCTGGGGCTGGGAGTAGCTTTCAGGGGGCAGGAGCACCAGAACAGAGGGGACAAGGGATCATGGCCCGCCCACTTTTGAAAGTTGATGGGCCTGGCCCATTCACTTTTCACCACATGTCCTGCACCCTCCTCCTCCTCTTCCCCCCAAAGTCCAGACCTTGGCCCTGGCAACCGTGGGGAGCTGCGAACCCTCCACCTGCCCAGGGTGGGGGGTCTGAGAGCAGCCCTTGGCCCATGTCCCCACCCCCAGGTCCCTCACCCAAGGCAGATGCAGGGTCTGCAGCTCCCCACTGCTGTATGGGTGGCTCTTACCATGGCCTGGCTGCAGCTCTTCGTCCCTCGAGGCCTGGCTTCTGGCTTGGCCAGGGGGTGAGGGGGCCTCAGGAAAAGAGGAGGGGCAAGGGCATGGCCTTGTAGGAGGCATGGCCTCATGGTCCCCCCACTTTTAGGAAGCCTCCACCACCCTTGTCAGGGAATCTACCAAGGAGGGCCAGTGTTAGACTCGCTGACACCTAGGGCAAAAGCTCAAGCCCCACCATGCAGGGTGGAAGCCTAAGGCCCTGAGCCCAGTCACCTGGGGCTGAAGCTGAAGCCTGAGCAACTTAGCTTTGTGGGGCCTCCTGTGGCTTGGGGTCCCGGGCAATTGCCTGCTTGTTGGTCCTGGCTTTTATATTCAGAAAAATAGTCATAGTGGCACAGGTGGGCCAAGGAGTTTTTATAGCATGTTGGAGGGGCCTCATAAAGAAACAGGTTGAGAACCCCAGCTCAGCGCAACTCCCCAAGAATTCTCCAGTCCACAGAGCCACTACAGCTAATAGAGCCTTGTATCAATCCTTTGTCTGCCAAGAAAGTGCAATCAGGCACAGGTCCTTTGGCTATAAAAAAACCATGCTGAGCCTACACCTCTTTTTTAAGAACAAGTCACACCTCTTGCAAAGATCTAACCCCTCAGTAGAGATGGTTGCATATCCTGTCAAATACAGAGTAGCAGCCCCAAATAAACTGATCCTTACATATTCCATAAGACTCTCTCACCTCTGGTAAGAGGAGAATACAGTGGTCCACTTGCAGACAAGCAAGATAGTTTTTTTTTTTAAATAAGGCACAAGGCACCTAAATACTGTGGTGGCAGCTGCTTTACAAATGCTACTGCTGCAGACAGATAAGACAGAGGTTTGGTTTAGGAATACATCTGAGCTTAATCTGCATGACCCAAGAGCCTTATTTCCCAGTTTCTCCGCTTCTTGGATTCTGCTCAGCATGTCACACAGATCTTATGACTTTTTCCAGATTGAGCCACCAGGTGGTGCTGTTGTCCACATCTATGTCCACATCACCCCCCCAGCATAGGCTATTCAGCCACCACACATAACCAGTGGTAGGGAGGATGGGTACAGCTAATAAGTAGCATCCTTGAAGCCGAAACTCTTTACCTGCCTAGGCTGCCATTTGGTGAACAGGTAGCACCTATCTCACTTAGCACATCCAACTGTGGCCACACTAACACGCATAAGTCATCTCTACTGTGGGTAAGAATGAACCATGAAACTGAAAAAGGGAGATGCAAGGAAGTGCAAAGTAAGAATCTGTGCTGTGTGGTACCCTCCAGCTCTGAACAATCCTATATCCCAGCCCAGAGTTGCAACAGCAGTATATCTATTTGTAGCACTGTAGGGCTTGTGTTATTCCAGCTAACATTAGATGTTAGCTGGAATAACACAAGGGTGTATTAACAGGTGTTATCATATGCAGAGGGAAGAGATCTAGTTACCATAGGTCACAGCTGTAGTAATGAGCTAAGATGTGAAAAAATTATTAAAGTACCAACAGGTGCCATGTGTCGGTGAAAGGAACGCTGTTAGTCCAGGTAACGTTTTAGGAGACATCACAGGGATCATTGTGCAGATGAGAGGCCTGCATTTACTATGCAAGTGGGACTAGTTACCCAACCAAAAAATTCTGGATAAAATTTTCCAAAGTGTGTAAGTGATTTAGGCTCCTAGATGCCTGAATCACTTTGGAAAAATGGGACTTGGGTGCTTTAGACAATTTCACCCTATGTCTGAATTCCTTTTAAAATATCGAATCCCTTTCACGCATTCAGCTCTCAAGTGCAAGAGCGAGGCTGTGAACGAGATCATAAGGAAGCCCTTTTATTTGTGTGGTAGGGGAATGAAGACTCCTAGTCTTCTGACTCAGTCAAGAACCAGGAACTGGCTATGATGCTCAGTGAAAGAGAGATGGGGGAGGGGTCTGAATCTTGCCTGATCAAGAAAACAAGATATAGACAGAGCTAATGACCAGGTTGAGAAGGGCAAAGGAGGTCATAAGGGACAAATGATAACCCTCTTACAGGACAGCCAAGTTCCAGAGACTCATTGGAGCTTCTCAAACAAAAAAAATTGATCTATGGGCTTCTGCACTTGCCATAACATAAACCATACCTGGGGGGAATGCCAGGAATAACCAGGTAACAGATTTCCCTGCAAGATCTCCACTTTTTCCTCCTCCTCCCCGATTTCTTTATTTCAGATCTTTACTTTTGCTGTATATTTTGACATAACAATGATTGGTCATTTATATGGTTCTTTCCCTTCCAGAGGATTTGGGAGAGCTTTACATACTATATACAGGAATCTGACACTGCAATGCAGCCACCACTGGAGTGATGCACCTGTAACCCTGTAAAAGGGCATAAAAATGCTATGTGCCATCAGTATAGGACAGGGAATCTACACTGGCTTCCCACAGCATATTGTGTCAAGTTCAAGGTTTTGCTTCATATCTTCAAAGCAGTCAATGGCCTGGACCCAGCATATTTGACAAGTCGGCTTCTCAGGTACAATGGGACTTTACTGCCATAAGGGTGAAGCTCATCTGTGCAGGAAATGGAACCTTCTCAGGAGCTGGTCCCAGACTGTGGAAAAAATTCCCACAGGAACGAAGGACCATCACAAACTTCAGCACCTTCTGCTCCAAGTGCAGGGCACATTTATTTAGCCAACTTTCTAACAGGAACTCAAAGCAGCTGAATAACTCTAACCAAGATCCTCCCAAGCCAAAACACTCCACTGCACACACAATTCTCCCTCTAGGGAAAGGATGAGAGAGAGAGACTAACTACATGTGACAGACGTTAGTCACGTTGCGTAATGCATCCCCTGGAAGGTGCTCAGATACTATGATGAAGAGGGCAGTATAAGAACCTGTATAGGATAGAATATCCAGCAAATGAGACTGCAAGGGGAATTGAGATAGGCAGAGTATTACAAGCCAAATTGGAACATGGCCCAAAAGCTAAAGCATAGACCCCACCCACACTCTCACAAAAAGTGTCACTGGAGATCTTCTGGCTGTAATGTCTTGGCAACAGCTCTTCTATTCCTGATCAGGACTTCAGAACGATCAAAGAAAAGATTATGTCTCCCAGAAAAATCAGCGTACATTTTATATTGAAACCAGTGCATTCTGGGACAGGTTTTTGCCATATAACAAACAGAACAAGGACAAAACAGTGCCCCGCCCCTTCCTTTATAACACATTGGACAGATCCACTCTACTAACCCCCTGGTTGCTTCCCATTCTGTTCTCTGTAACCCTGGATACTGTTCAAGGCACAGTGGCAATTTCATGCTGTTCCGTCACAGAGAGTAGAATAAATTCCTCAGTGAAGTTTCATTTTAGGACTTGCCTGTTCGAGAGTTTCTCAGATCCCACATACAGGAGGCTCCTCATGAGGCCTGCTCGAGTGCCCAGAAATGCCATCTCGACCCCCTGCTCAGTCTCACTGTGGGACAGAGAGAGAGACCCATAGGGGCAGAATTAGTTCTCAGAGCTAGAACTAAGCCTTCCATGTAGTAAGGACCTCCAAAGTGGAGATTCAGAGGGCAACACATTGGAGTGGGAGGTTTCTTAAGTATTAAGGACCAAATCCCTCACGATATAATGCCACTGCCTTCAGTAGGGTTACACCAGAAGTGACACATTTGAAAATCCGAGTGGGAATTAGTATTATTACGATTTTACTATTCATTCTCACAGTCACACTTTTGTGATTTGTTCATTTTGTCCCTTTACAGAGAGAACTTAAAGTCCTCTACTCCTGCCTGCCCAGCTGCAGATTATTTACATATGGGATTGGGGTGGGAGATGAGTTAATTAGAGAGGATGGGTGTGCTCCCAGGGCTGAACCTAAAATCTGTCTGGGACAGGGAGATTAAGGGATTGCGAGGGATGATGTAACTGAGTGGCGCATTGCTGGAGTTGTGGGTGAAGACGTTGTTGTGAAGAGGCTCACAGTGTAGAGGGCCAGCTGCTATGGACATGGCACTGTCTTTTTAAGTGAGAGGAATGTGGTGGATGACAGACTAAGGCTGTGTCTACACTAGGGCTTATTGGCAAAAATTTCCTGCCATTCCTACCACTCATTCAACTCCACCAATGGTAGCAACAGTTGGAGTCCAAATACAGGTAAGACAACCATGGCTGCCAATGTTTATAACACATGCTGCAAGCGGACCTGAACAACACAGTGTTAAAGTGCTAGTGGCCCTAGATGCCCAAGTGGTAGCAGCTGCAGGAAAATTTTGCCTCCAAAAAACCCCCAAGTGGAGGCAAGACCCTCTAGATTTATATCCCTTCTCAGTCCTGGCAGCAGCAGTCCAAGCTTCCATCTGTGTACCTCAACCCTGATCTGAAGGCACCATCCCTATATCTGACAGGTAGGTCAATTTCTATGGCCCATTCAATCCTTGGCTTCAGTGTCAGTAAGAGAGCCAACTAGTGCCAGCTGTGATACTCCAACAGAAGCTTGACTCAGGCCAATTCACTTTATGTAGTTCAACGAACAGTTGCCACATAGTAACAAAGCTTAGTCACTACTGTCCTTGGGTGAGATTTGAACTCATGACTTTGAAGTGTAAATTTCTGTATCTATTACCAATACCTCAAATGTGAGACTCCTGCTCCTCGGAGTCCATTCCTGAGAGGGAGATCAATGTCCTGCTTCTGTTTCTGTGGTCAGCTTAGTGCTATGTAAGGATTTATTATGGGCTCTATGGAACAAAGGGAATCAAGCTGCTCCTTCAACTTGGCCACAGAGCTTCACCGGGGAATCAGAAGACCCTGTCCAAACTCCCAAGATGACCATGGGATCTGAATGAATTTCAGCTGCGTTTTCACATATACTTACTCAGACATGTTGAGGGCCAAGGCTGTCCAGTAGGCCTCCATTGGCGCAGTTACCACTGCATCAAACAGCACCTCCTGGACCAAGTCCTCATCACCTGAGCAAAAAAACCCAAACATGATTAGGAGTGAGAATGGTGTCATTCCTTTGCCTCCTAGATATCCTTTAGAGCAGCAATGTTACTGACCTAACTTGTGATCCAGGGGGTTGAAAAACAGAGAATAAAAGAAGATCCCACTTGCATCTGCTGACCATCCCAGGGGTGCCTCACCTTTGGCTGAGAGGACAGCAGGGGAACCCTCACCAGGGTGTGACCAAGCCACTCTCACAGACTGTCTAGCAGCAGCCACACAGACAGCATTATAGTCAAGGCAGCTCACCACCATGCTGTACATGAGTGCAGTGACCCTAACTGTGGGGTTCAGGTGGTAAATTTCATAAAGCAGTTCAGCGCACTGGTCACTTTTTACAGTTTTAAAGGGTCAGAGGTCACCCTCTGTCAGCCCAAAAGCTCGGGGGGTTAAAAAGCTGAGCAAACAAAACAGGGTCAAAAGAATTATTTATTCCTCCTCCCTTTTGGCCTTCACCCCTGAACTCACTGAACAGGCAGTCTACAACTGTTGCCTTGACTCCCTCTCTCTCAGTCCTGGATCCCCTCTAATCAAGCTTCTGCCCAATCCACTCAAGCTGCCTTTATGAATGATCGATCTGTGGCCAAATCTCAGGACCTCCACTCCATTCTTGTCCACCCTGGATGGGGCAGGACTCCCAGGGGAGGGGGGTGACAGGGAACAGGGGGTTTGAATGGGGCAGGAGTCCCGGAGGGGCCGGGTCACGCCTGGCTGTTTGGCGAGGCACAGCTTCCCCTAACCAGCCATCCATACAATTTCGGAAACCTGATGTGGCCCTCAGGCCAAAAAGTTTGCCCACCCCTGCTCTAAAGCTTTACTCCGGGAGATCTCATGTGCCTCAGATAGCTTCCTCACCATCTTCATGCCATTGACTTGCAAATCTTCCTCACTCCTGACTTGTGTCCATCTACTCTGTCCCTTTTTTCAGTCTGCCTGACATCTCCTCCTGGATGCCTCACCATTAGCTTAAACCTAACATGTCCAAAATTGAACCCCTTTTCTTTCCTTAATGCTCTCCCCATTCCCCCCGTTTTCTGCTATTATTGACAAGACCCTCTTCTCCCTGTCACAGAGACCTGTAAGCTGGGGTCATCTCTGACTCCTCCCTCTCCTTTTCATAACACATTCAGGTCATGTCCAAATCCAGCTGCTTCGTCCTCCATCATAATTCCAAAATCTGAACTTTTCTTTCTGTCCATATGGCTAAAACTTTCATCCAGGCCCTTATCATATACCTCATTCTCCTCCTTGACACACATCTCACTTCCTTCCAGTCCATTCAAAATAAAGCTACTAAGACAGTCTTTCATTGACTTTTCCCATAATTCCATCTTACACCCTCCCTGCTTCCTCTGAATCCCTCCACTGGCTCCCCTTTCCTACCTCATCAAGTTCAGCCTTCTGGTCTTCACCCTTAATGCCCTTCACTACACTGCCCTTCCCTGCTTATTTTCTCTTGACTTTTATAGCGTCATTCCTGCACCCTTCGTGCCACCAGTGATGCCAGTTTTGAACAGCCATTTATCTGCATGTCCCACAAATATCTTTGTGCTTTCTTCTATGCTACTTCTTATTCACAGAGCACCCTCTGACTTGATTAATAAGGCCACTACTCTTTCTTCCTTTAGATCCTTCCTCGAGATGCACTTCTGTGCTGATATTTACAACTCATAAACCAGCTAATGATGTTCAGGTAGAGCAGCAGTTGGGAATAGCTGATTTCATTTAATTCAAAACCCAAAGAAAACCCAAACGTACTTTCAAGTGATTTGAAACTGTCTGGGAACATCAGGTAATGCAATATCTAAACTATGAATCCACATGATCTTTTCATTACATTTGTCCTCCCTTGTCCATTTCTCTCTTTGTCTACCGTAAAGAGCTAATGACTGAATTTGAAGTAAGGCAAAGCTTGCCTTTTATCCTTTGTTTGAGGGAATGCCTAACACAATGGTACCCCAGCTCTGAATAGGGACTTTGGGATCTACCACAATACAAATAATGTTATTACTATTGTTTTAGGACTACACAGCTTTGAACTACACACAGGCACTCTTTCCTTCCTGGCTCCACCCACAGCTCTGTCAGACATGGCCTGCAGCACTCCCAGCTAATAAAGGCCTGGCTCTCTCCTTAACAGAGACGTTCAATCCGGTTTAATTTTGGGGTAATTTTGAAATGGAAACAATCACTTGCTGGGGATTAGGACGTGGCCACTCAATTAATTTCCACTTGTGAAGTGAGCAAGTGTTTGAACTCAGCTCTGCAGATATGAGCATATAGCTCATGAGCTCAGTCTACCACCACTAAGTTTCCCACAGCCCTTCTCCACGGTGGAGAGGCACAAGAGAGCGCCAGTAGGTCACTTTCATTTCCAGCACTCACATTCCAGATCGGGTTCCTCTCCTGTGAGGAAGCGGATCATGGCCTCCAGCTGGCTGAGCTTCCGGTGATCTGGATCAATATCGGTGATGCAGTAAATCCTGGTGGCAAGGAAAGACACATAGAGAATCACTTTCAAGACAACACACCAGGAAAATAGTGATCTGAAAAGAAATATTGTAACAAATCCTTGGCCACTTAGGAATTTCAGTTGTCAGTATGTTGCACTCCGTGGGTGCTCAGAACTTAACAACAACAGCATGGATAGAACCCAGCTCCCCCTGTTAAAAACAGCACAGGACGCTACCACTTCACAAAAGAAGCATCTTCATTCTCAGTATAGTTCCTCTGACACACAACAGAGCAGTTCTAATTTCACCCAGCAAAGTAATGGTAACATATGCACTAGCCCATTTAAAACAATATTCAGTGTGATGGAGAAACCTGGAAAGCAGCAATACCAAAGGAGACAGATAATTAGGCAGTGAACAAGCTTGCAATGTGATATGGTGGCAAGATAAATCAATGGGCCTGCGTGTGCAGAGGCATCAGGATGCAGAGTTGGGAGGTGATCATTTCTCTGTATTCCACAAGAGACCAGCTTCTAATATTGCTTTCAGTTCTGGCCACTTCAATGTCAGATTGGAGAGGTATAAAGAAAAACACAAATTATTAAGGAACTTTAAGGAATGGTTTATGAGGCAAGGCTAAAAGAAGTGACTATGTAAAGCTGGTGAACAGATGACTTGACTATATATGTTAACTGTGCATGAAACTGGAGGAGGAAGAGAGGCTGCTCATGGTGCTTTGAGTGGTTTTAACTAGGGTATAATAAATTGGTTTTTTTGCAGTGCTTCTTGCAAATAATTGCTTTAGTTTGGTCCATCTGAGTTTCACATGCCCCAGTTTAACGCTGAGTTTCAGGTACACACAAATCCCAAATCTCAAAGCAAAAGTTGAAAATGCCTAGCTTCGTTTTGTTTCATGGCCAAACCAAGCAAAAGCACAAATTTTGCATGATATGATTTTGCATTAATAAAGTCACCTCCAGGTTCACTATAAACCACATCCAGGCTCAATTAAAAGGCACGTGAACCAAGCTGATTTCTCACTGAGCGTAATCTGACCTTGTAACAAAATCCCACTTTACAAAGTTTTGTGAGATTTATGGTTTGTTGCACAGTTCTAGGCAGGAATAGGATGAGATTGTGCAAAGGAGAATTGAGGGTGAATATCAACAGATCTTTCCTGACAGTGAGATGGGTCAGACTGTAGAATAATCTGCCAAAGAAAGTGATGGAAATCTCAGGAGCTTGCACCAAACTCTGGCACCATCAGTTACTTCAGGACAACATTGCTTTTCTTCAAGGCCAGGGAGGGTGGCAGAGCAGAGCAAACTCTGTCAGTGATCTCAACTCAAAGCTCCACCATCAACAGGATATCATCTACTTACCATTCATTAGCTAAGGTCAAGTCTGGCTGCAGCAGGTCGTGCAAGCCTGAAACAAGAAAGCAACCAATAAGTCTATTGATCAGTCAATGAACCAACCACACAGAAAGAGGCTGAGAGGGTGAGGTGGGGGACAGAGAAGAGAGAGAGGCACAAGCTCATCCCTGGGATGCCAATGAAGTTCAGCATCCTTGCCTGCTACACAGATGTGGCTGTTTCAGGTTAACCTACCTTCTTCCACGGAAGTGTTCCCCAGCAGGATGTATTCCCCATGCCCACGGGAGAGGACGACACCCAGGCTGCAGTCAGGGGGAAAACAGAGGGTTTGTCAAGAAGGTCAAATGTTTACATCTAACACTGCCCTCCCTGAGAGGCGAGCTATGATCCCCAATGCCATCAGCTTGCTCCTCTCGTATTAACAAAAGAACATCCCCAAGCAAGCAGTAAGAGTATCTGAACTCCAATACAAGGGAGCAAGGAACCCCTCTGTCATAACCAATATCATGAGAAGGGGGGACCAAACAGCCATGTTCCCTCCCCCGAGAGGTACATTCCCTAAGTTGAGATACACTTGCTCACCTGAAAGGGGTGCCACTGATGTCAGTGAAGAAATAATCGTTAGAGAGAAAGAGAACCCGTTTCTGGAATAAATAAATTAAAAAAAAGAGAGGGGGAATAAACTTTTTGAAAAAGAACCCTAAGGTGGGGGAAGGAATACACCATCCTACTGCACCCCAGTGACAACGGTGATTTGGCTATACGACCCCAAAGGCAAACCAAAGCATCTGATAAACTCCAGTAACAGCCATCCCCACAGGCCGGGTCTGAGGCCATGATGCAGTATGCAATGTTCAGCAAGTCATGTTTTTCAGAGATCCACTCACTCAGCCATTCAATTTCCTTGCAATGCCAGTAAAACACCTTAACTCTGGGATTATAACCCAGAGAGCAGAAAGCGTGAGGAAGCTGCCCTCCCTCTCACTGCATTAGCTATATGCTCACTGCATAACCAGATTGCTGGGTCCTGCTGGTCTTTCTTTGCACAGGGCCTGCAAGGCCCCAGACTGACCCTGACCCTATCATGGGCTACAATTCATTATCTTCATCAGCTTCCCTGGTTCCCTCTATTATGCTCTGGCTGAAGATTCAGAGAGGCGGATGAAGAGGATTGGAAGGTGGGAGGGAATGGGTTTGGAAGAGCCAGAACAGGGGCTACAAACTGATTACAACTGGTTGGAAAACAGAATTCCCATCTTGTGGGAAATGCTGCTAGTTTTAACATTTATTTTCATCCTGAATCAGGACAAAAAAGTCAGACTATCAAATATTTTCATGGAATGAAGAGTTCTTAAAAAAATTTCAATTCGGAATCATCAAAATGAAAGAACAACATTGTCAATCAAAACAAAATGTCAATTTGAACCAAAACATTTTGTTTCAAACTGAAAAATTTCATTTCAAATTAATATTTCCACTTAAAGAAGCATTTTAATTCAAAATGTTTCATTTCATTTTGAAATGTCGCTTTGGAAAAATAAAAAATAAAAAGTGTCAAAATTGACATTTTCCATTTGAAAGTGTCAGTTTCAATGGAATTTAGCAGGACTGGCACAAGTGCTTCCTCTTTGAGGCTGCTGTAGTAAAAACCATTTCTTGGAGAGTTTCCTTTCTGGAATGGAATTGCAGTGATGTGACTCCCCACTAGAACCAGGGCAGGAGATGAGGGGTGGGTGAGTCTGAGTGTGAGAGCACCACTGTAGCAGTGGTTCTCAAACTTTTTGTACTGGTGACCCCTTTCAGACAGCAAGCCTGAGTGTGATCCCCCTCTTATTAATTAAAAATATGTTTTTTATATTCAACACTATTTTAAATGCTAAATTTATAACCCTATTGTTTAAAATGAATTTACCTTTTCTCACTGTTTTTAAATGAAGACTAAATACATTTTTATTAAATTATTGTTATAAGCAGAAACATTTTTTAAAAAAAAACAGTTTTATACTCTTTAGTACTGTTTAATGCTGGGTGAAGAGTGCAAAGAAACTTTGCCAATATTATTTTTTCACAGCAGATTTAGCACCCCACTGCCACCATTACTTCTGCACTGCTGCTGGCCTGGTGCTGCCTTCAGAGCTGGGCGGCCAGAGAGTGGCAGCTGCTGGGAGCCCATTTCTGAAGGCAATGCTGTTGCCAGCAGCAGCGCAGAACAGTAGAAGTAAGAATGGCTTTGGAGTACTGTGAAATTGACAGCTGGTCAGTTTTACTTTCTTGCTAGGCTAGTAGGGCCACAGAGTAAAAAACCATCTCTTGTCAAGGCCACTTTTCACTCTGTTCATCCAGGGTTCTAAATCATACCTTTCAAGACGTGGGAAGTGACCGGATGAGAAAAAACAGAATAGCTCTCTACTGGCAGATGGAACTCCATGAGGGCTGCAAGGTGTATTCTGAAGGAGCTAATAAATACCCCGGGGATTTTAAGGATATGAAGTAGTACAATGCATCCAGAATGTGTTTTGGTAAAGGGGAAATTCCTGACTGATCACACCAAAACATTTTTTTTTCCATTTTGATTTGTAACATTTCCCGGCAGAGTCCTTTCTGCCACTGCGCAGGATGCTCTGGACATCAGATGAACAGGCCTTTTCTAACTCTGACATGCATCCAAATACCATGCCCTCATGTGAAGTGTGACTAGGTGCAGTGATCAGTCCCTC
The DNA here is from genome assembly GCF_003597395.2 of Chelonoidis abingdonii. NCBI lineage: Eukaryota > Metazoa > Chordata > Testudines > Testudinidae > Chelonoidis > Chelonoidis abingdonii. The sequence goes on from NC_133769.1 coordinate 117,786,021, forward strand.
CCTCATCCTGAGTTAAGGGAGATGGGAAGAAGGACAGGCTGACAGCTGCAAAAGCATAGGGTACCAGAACTGACAGGCCCACCCCCGTGTTATGCAAATCTCTCACATCTTGTCCTGTTTGATTTTCCTCAAAACCCATGGTAATGAGGGAGCCAAGGAAGACATACCTCACAGCTCCTGATCATTGTCTGAGGAAAGTGTCACCCAGAGAGCGTAAGGTGCAATCCCTCCATCTAGAACAGAACTCTCTGCACTTGCTATTCACATGGGAGGCAAAGAGATCATGGATCCAAGTCCCCTCACCTAAAACACCATGTGAAGAGTCATGTCATGCAGCTTTCCACTAGTTTTCTGTGGAGAAATGTCTGCTTAAAGAGTCTGCCAGGATGTTTGGATTCCTAGCAGGTCTGTGGCGATCAGGGTAATCTACATGGGAATGCACCAGTTCCAAAGTTCAATGGTCTCCTCACACAGCTGTTGACATAGCAGACTGCCATAATGTTGTTTAATAATACTTGGACTGACTGACTGCAGTTGGGCAGGAGGAATTACTCACAGGGCAATCTGACTGCTCTTAGTTTCAACATGCTGATATTAAGCATAGACTTCTCCAGAGATCATGTCCCTTGAGAAACCTGCCCTTCCACATTTGCTCCCCAACTTAAGAAGGATGCACCCATGGTCATAGTCTTTGGAAGTCAGAGTTGAATGGTACCCACACAAACCAAGTGAGTGCGCTAAGACCCTTTGGGGACCCATGATGAGTAAGTCAAGACTGTGCTTGTCTGGAGTGCATACAGTCCACAATCAGGCTCATAGATATCTGAAATGAATTCTTGCTAATGTGCCACATAGGTACTTGCAGTCATATGACCCAACAGGGTTGCCAGGATTGTATGGACATTCTGGGGCTCATCTGTATTTGGTGTATGAGTTCAATGAAGAGAAGTGGTTGCCTGGTAACATGCCCTGGAGGCCACAGTGTCCAGCCTCATCATGATAAATTCTATCAGCTGTGTGGATTCCAAGGCAGATTTCTATAGGTTCACCAGAGATTCAAATTCTCAAAGAGATCCAGAATTATGGAGGTTGCTTCTCATGTTTCCTGGTAAGATCAGCCCTTTAGGAGCCAGTGGTCTAAATAAGGGTATAGCATTGGCCCTTGCCAGCAGGAGTGAGCTGGCACCACTGACATTACCTTGGTATTAGAGACACAAGACACTATAAAATATCTTTTATTGGACCAACTTCTGCTGGTGACAGAAACAAACTTGTGAGACCAGTATGGAGACAACACTGCAAAGTACCCCGATAAACACTCAGCACCGCTGAGAGTCCAAATGGGAGAACCCTGCACTTATAGTGCTGTTGGCTGGCTACAAATCTCAGGAATCTCCTTCGGGCTTGATGAATGTCCACATGAAAGCAGCCATCCTTGAAATCGAGGGCTGTGAACCAATTGCCTGATCTAGAGATGGGACAATTGATGAGTCACCATTCCAAACTTTAGGTGGCAGATACACTTATTTCCTGAGGTCCAGAATGGGTCTTCATCCTCCTGTCTTCTCAGGGATGAGAAAGTACTTGGAGCAGAACTTCTTTCCCGACTGCTAGAGGTACTAGTTTTACCACCCCCAGTTCCAGGAGTGTTTACATCCTACAGAAAAACCCTCTCATGAGAGAGATCTCGAAAAAGGGCAGGGAGGTGACCGGGGAGATAAGTAGCCCAAGAAGACAATCCCTAATACCCATCTGTCCACCAAGATTTGTGTCCAGGAAGATACATAATGGAAAGTCTGCTTCCAAATCGAGGGGAAGGACCAGAGGTTGACTAGATCCAGTGAGACCATTGATGTGCAGCTCTCAAATGGCCTGTCAAAATGCTGGTTTCAGAGGTAAAAGTGGTTGGGAAGTAAAAGTTAGTTTTCCCTGGGCACCATTCCTATGTGTCCTCTGATGCTTGCATGGAAATTCACACTGCTGCTGGTGATGAAAGACAGGTGGGGTTGGTTGTCTAAATTGTGGTACTGGGTTCTCTTTTAAATATAGGTGTACAAATACTCAATGAATGAAGCGTGGCTCAGGAGACTTCCAATGAGTGAAGAGACTCATCTGTCTTTGTGCTGAACAGCATGTCAGATTAGAATGGGAGGCCTTCCACCATTGTTTGTATTTCCTTTGGGAATCCCAAGAAGGGAAGCCAGGATGAGCATCTTACTATGACAGCAGTTGCGATGGACCTCACCGCTGTGTCTAAGTTCATTTGGAGGGCTGATCTCATCACCACCTTTCCCTTATCAGTCAGGGCCTGGAACCGGTCTCTAACTTCCTGGGCATTTTACTCGGGAAGCCAGCTAGCCTATCATAGATGGTACAATCATAATTGACCATCAACATTTGGCAGTTTGAGATCTGAAATTGCAGAGAGGTCAAGGAGTGCATCTTTCTTCCAAAGAGATTGAGCCTCTTTGCTTCTTTCACGTGTGGTGTAAACCTGGCCTGTGTGTTTGCTATGCTCAGTGACTGCAGACACTACCAATTAATTGGGAGGTGGGTAAGAGAATAGGTATTCTGACCCTTTTGCAGGTAGGAAATCTCTTATTTATCCTGCTTGGATACTGGTGGTATCATGGCAGGTGAGGGACAAAGTATCTTGGCAGGTTCCAGGATAAGCTTGGAAGAGCCCCTCCTCAGAGCCAAGCTATGAAGAATTTCCAGCAGTCTCTGTGGGGTTTTCATGGACTTCTTCTGGGGGATTTGAAATAACTTTGCCACACTTTTAAAGGAAGTCCAGGAAGACCTTAGGGTAACAGGACACAGTGGGGAAACTGGAATCACTGTCTTGTCTGGGGAAGAGGAGGACAAGGTCACTGGCATGATATCCTCCTATTCTGTTGATCCTCTTCCTCCTGTTGCTTTAATTGCACTTCTTGAGGAGGCTGAAGATGCTCTTCCTCCTCTTTGGGAGCTCTGAATCTCCTTAGGTCACTTGTGCCATGAAGTATGTTCATTAGGTGGTAGTCTCATGGGTCTTCTGGGCCCAAAAAGTGCCATTGTGAGCTATCATACCCTCTCAGTGCAGGGCCCCAGTAGGAGTAGGATGGGTACTCTCTCAGATGGGAGGAGAGAGATACCCTGGAGACTCCCAATGTCCTGTCTGGGCTCAATCCCCTCAAGGGACCCCACGGGGCATAGTCCAGGAGGGTCTGTCACAGTCATCTTCAGACTTCGAGGATTCAGATCTGGATGGGAAGCCCTCAGTACCAGAGGAGGTGCTCTTTGATGGTACGGGCAAGAGTCTGGCTAAACCCCTGCTCAAGAATAGGGATGCAAAGGGGTACTGCAGGGAGATCGATACTAGCTGAAGGAATGGTACAGGGCACTGGGGTTTGGAAAGCAGTGGTGAAACCTGTTCCAGGAGCACCAAGGGGTCATCTGAAGCTGAGAAACAAGCCAGAGTTGATGGAGTTGCTTCCATAACTTGAGCTGCTGAAGCACTGGCTCTGGCAGTACAGATGAGAGTTTTTGTGCCAGTGAAGCAGTTCTAGAAACAAAGGGTGATGAGGTCTACCCTTTGAAAAAATCCCAGTACTGGAAGGTCTCATTCTGGAGCAGATAGCTACTGATGACTTGGTATGGGATGGGAACTCCTATCTCCTTTAGAGGACTTGGATGGGGAACCTTCTCTATAGTTCTTATGGGAGCACTTATGTCTCCCTTTCCCCTTCTTCTCTGGTTCTGCTCTCCAGAGTTTCTTGGAGCCACAGGGAGTGTGGAAGTCTTGGAGCTGAAGAGGACGAGTCACTCTTTTCTTCTTCAGGCTGATATACAGGGGGTCTCCCTAGTCAGAGGTTGTTTCCACCTTCATGGACTGTTTCATGAAGAACTCTTGGAGTCAGAACTCTCTGGATGGCTTAGTCCTACCCTACAGATACTGCACCTGGAAGAGACATGCGCTTCCCCCAGGCAGTACAGACAGATATCATGTTAGGCCACGACCAGGAAAGCTTTGTGGCACCTGATGCAGCTTTTAAAGCTGGGGATCCTCAGCATAGTCTCCTGAAACCAAGGAGAACTAGGGTGAGACGGGTACAGAAAAACACTCCTTGACTGAGGTGGGGGGTGTCCAAAATGTAGGGAACCAAACCCCTAAAACTATTTCTAACTAAGAACTAACTCTAAAAATTCGTAACATTATTTACAAAGAGGAGCTGAAAAGCCAGCACGAACACAAAACCTCTGTCCTAGACCACAAGAGGTAGGAAGGAACTAAGTGGTAGGGGAGCTTTATCCTTTTGGTGTGGAGCACAAAATGAGCAGGGATGCATGCATGGACCAGCAGGATGCTGCTAGGGAAAATTTGTGGTCCTGGGTTCATGGAGCACACGTGTAACCTGACGTGCACTACACAGAGGGGAAATTATTTGAAAAACCCGATATTAGAAGTGGGTGATGGGTGAAATAGTGGTAACAGAATAAAAAAAGGGAAGGGAGAAACAGAAAACATGGGGATGGCGAATTAGCAGAGAAAAACGTGTGTGGGGCAGAAAGCAGAACAGGATGAGAAAAATATGGGGAAAAGAAGAGGAAAATTTAGAAAGAACATGGGGGAAAAAGAAGTGGAATTGAGAAAATATAGAAAGAGGATGGAAAAAAGCAAATAAGGAAAATGTCAGATGGGAACAGTAAAAACAAGGAAAAAAGGAGGCAAATGGAGAAATCCTTTAGGCATTTATGACATTCTTAAAAATGTTAAAATAAACAAGATTCCTTTGGATGTCTCAGAGAAAACTATATTGTGATTCTGCAGCAATACAATAAACTAAGAGGTTGCTGACCCCTGCCTGAGAAGATAATGGAATCGTGAGCAATAAGCAGCCTAGGCTTCTAAAGAATAGATATCACCAGACAAACATGATTGTATTTTTTTTTTGGCAGAATTATAAAGTTAATAGATGAAGAGAATAAAGTGCATACAATATATTTGGATTTACATAATGCATTTGCTCCAGTGTTTTATGAAATTTTTATTCCCACCAAAATTAATTAATATTGGTTTAGACAGGATCTTTTTCATGTGGAATGAAAAGGAACTGAAACACTGTAAACGAAAAGTAATGGTAAACAATAGCGTATCAGGTGATGGGAAGTGGAGAACAGCAAGGATGTGTCTTAGGAACCATCTTAACTAACATTTTAGAAAATGGACTGGAAGCAGGAGGAAGAAAAATAATGAGAAACACAGCTACACAATGGGAGGGAGAAAGTGAGGAGACAGTAATGCTGAAAGAGCCGTAAGCATGAGACTGGCAGCAGCTAATTAGAGAGGAGTGACAAATGTGATATGGCAGCAGTCAAGGGGAGTTGGGGCTCTATGTGCAGAGATCTGATGCTATGGAGCAGAGAGATTATAGTAACTCTCTATAGAGCTCCAGTGAGATAACATCCAGCTCTGGGCACTTCAGTACCAGAAAGATGTTGACAAATTATACCATAGAGAAAGGAAATGAAATGACAATGCTGGTTGGATTGACTTAGAGTGAAACATATAAAGGTATTACATATACAGGCAATGCAAGAATGAGGGGAGTGAGAGGACAAGTCAACCATCTACCTGTACTTGAATGGTGGGAACGCAGAGGATGGAGGAGAATAATTTATGGAGGTACAAGAGCTATAACTAGAAGTAAATCACATGAAAGTAAGATCTTAGTTACACTAGGAAATGGCACCATTTCAGCAAGGGTTGTCAACAACTGGTTTAGTTGAATTGATGTTGACCACTGTTTAGCTGTGAGCATAGACAAGGACAAGCTATAGTCAGCAGCAGCAGGTCAGCTAAACTGATGGCTGAAGTGGTGCGATTTCCTAATGTAGACAAGGCCTTCAAGAGGGAAAGCTTCCTGGCAATGAGATCTGTCAGGCTGTGGAAGTGATGGATGCCCAATCACTTGGGAAAATTACTGTAATTAAAACTACACTGAATGTAGTAATGGAAAACACACCGTGAAGGATAATCCTGCAGGAGTGGACTAGGTGACCTAATATTAGAGCTGGTTCAAAATTTGCAATTTTAGTAGGATTTTCCATCAAAAAAATTGATGAAAATTTAATCCATGCTGATTAAAAAACTCTGAAAATCTGAGAAAAACAGAGACAAAACTTTCATGAAAATTTTGGCAAAAAATACATTCTGATTTTTTTTCAGGTCTACCTAATATATCTTTTCCATCTCTGAATGCCTATGATTTCATGGATTGTTTCCTCTACAGAGATGCCCCCAATAATCTGTGGACAGTATTTGCCTGGACAGACTAATGATCTGTGAAGCATTCTTTGATTTGAACAAATTATATATAAGTGGTATAATATTAAAATCCGCACACAAAATGCTGAGCACTAGGTTTGCACCCTCCATAGATCTCCACCATCCATTTCCCACCTCCATTCCAGTTGTGACATGAATAGGACCAGGATTTCTTACCCCTTTATCCACAGGGACCTTCACGTCCATAGAAAGGTAACCCGTTTCTCCATTGATCATTGCTGTTCTCAGCTGCACAGAGGAACAGATTAGCATTAGTGCCTCTGACTAGATAAGGACAGGACGTGGAGTGGTTCATAATTCATATAGGGGAAGCATCTACTGAGAAATGACTGGTTCCCCTTTTCCACTGCCTTTTCAGAGCTCTTTTATGAGCAGCTCAGAAGACTCACTCAGGCAGGCTGGTAAATGCCATATAATAATATGGATTATTAGTATTTAAAGCCTATAAAGATGGTCTTGTCATTAAGGCTAAGGACTTGGAGGAAAGGGATCCGCCAGTCTTGCCACAACTACACTTTGTGACAGTGAGCAAGTCACGTATTCTCAGTGTTTGCACAGCACTAGGAGATCCTCAGGTAGAAGGCACCAAAGAAACACAAAGCAATAGTAGTTCTTCCAGAACAACCCCAAAGCTCTTCACAAACTTTGAAACCAATTTATCAAATCATAAGCTGCTCCCACAAACCATTTCACCTGCTGTTGAAATGCAGCCATTTCTGGAGGGAAGCACATCTGTTTAACAGAGCACTGCAACACTATACAACATGCTGGGACAGGGAGTGAAGAGACTATTCAGCTGTGGAGTGAGATGCATTTATGTAGACACAATGCAATTTTGCAAGGACACCACTTCTTTTGCAAAAAAAAAAAAATAGTGCTAGGGATCTTTAATGACTATAAGATCTTGGTTTCCTAGCTAATCTGTAAGGTGGCACCTCCAGCAGCCCAATGCCTCCTAATATCATGCTAGGACATTGGTTCACTCAGAGAGGAGGTGGGCACCAATTGACTTGGCAACACATCTTACTGCAGCATCTTCAGTAATGGTCTCCCATTCAAGTACTGGGTAAGCCCAAACCTACTTAGCTTATAAGATCTAATAAGACCATTGTTCAAGTTGCTACTGCTGCATGCTTCAATGTACTAAAATCACTTGCTTAATTACCCACTGAGCATGAAACAGTGACTACCAAAGTAAGTCTCTCCTAGCCAAGAACATCTGACTTAAGACCCGGGAGGCTTGGGGTATTCTATGACCTGACTGAGCCTGCCACAGTCTCTCTGGGCTCTAAGTTGTTAAGACACCCGTCATAGGCATGGGAACTAGGGCTACGGGGGGTGCTGCAGCATCCTCAGCCCTCCATTCCCAGGGTCTTGGCTCCCGGCCCTCTGTGCCTGCCCCAACTGTGGCCCCAGCCTCGGTCTCCTTACCCCTGTCTGTGTCTCTTCCTTCTGGAGCTACAGCTCGGGGGGCAGGGGGGAACAGGGGGCATGAACAGAGGTAAGGGAGATGCAAGGTAAAAAGTTTGGAGACTACTGCTTTACAGTTTCCTTAGCTGGCTTTCAGCACCCCCACTATAAAAAGTGTTTCAGCGCTACTGACACCTGGTATTTCATCCATATCTTCCATGTGATCCTGACCTTGCAAAACATTTCCTTCCCAGCACACAGACTGCAGTGGACAGTGAGAGTAAAGGTTAGAATTAGATGGCAGCAAAAACTGTATCCAGATTTTAAACCCCTCTACTGTTTAGGGTAAGATAGTGGGGGCAGGGGGCCTGATTCTCCCAATATAGTGGCTGTGCTCCAAAGTTAGGACCTGAATCGGAACTTTCCCAGAATGTACTTATTGGAGCTTTGATCTCCTCCCCACATCCCTCCCATCTTGTGACTCCAGATACATTGGTCCCAAAGAGAACAAAAAGCAGGCTCAAGTGAGAAACCATCAGAACTCGTGTAGTCCCACCCCAAGCAACACAAAGTAAGGGAAACTGCAGACCTAGGGTATATCTACACTGCAACTGGGAGGTGTGATTGCAGCACATATAGACATATCTGAGCTACCTTTGATCTAAATCAAAAGCTAGTCCTGGTAACAATAACAGTGAAGCTGCAGCAGCATGGGAGGCTGCCTGGGCAAACCTTGTCCACCCGGGACTTTGGATACATTCTTGAGCAGCCATCACCTGTGCTGCTGCAGCTTCATTGTGACTCTTACTCGATCTAGCCCCCGTCTAACTACCCATCTAAATCAAAGCTAGTTTGGCTATGTCTACACCTGCTAAAAATCACACCTCCCAAATGTAGTGTAGATGTACCCTTAAAGGGGGAGACAAGCACCCTGTATGGGAGTGGGGAGGGGATGTTTCTCTCTGTAGGGACTCACCCTCTGCTTGTAATGATCAGCCCCTGACAGAAGAAATCAAGAATTGCTACAATCTACCGTAAGGATCTCCTACAGTAATTAGGAGGAAAGGGCCATGAACAGGCTACAATCCATTTCTGATACTCACTATTTCATCTTGATCTTCCCACTCCACTTCAGAGAGATCCACACTGTTGTAGTTTGGTTTGGGCTTCAGCTTCTTTCCCTCTCTGTACTGGATTTTATAAAAGAAACAGAGGAAATGGAGCTCTAATTTTCCAAGTCAGCCCTCTAGCATGTCAAGATCAATATTGCATTGATAAAAGAGGGAAGCCACATTTATTTTGATTGACTGGCAAATGAGTGTTCAGATGCAGGTGTCATCTTATCCTATAGCCATTACATTTCCTACGTGTGGGCAGGATCTGGAGACGTGAGCATTACTGTGTGCTACAGGCCATTTCAGCAGCAAGGCGCTAGCACAGGGCTAGGTGGGCTTGCACGTAACTATATAGGCTGGTTTATGAGAATATGTTTTGGTAATTCATATAAGGAATTTGGTGAGCAGAAAGTTTACAAAGGGAATCCATGACAATGACCTGATAGCCCTAGTGGTTCTATAAAGACATGAGATACATTAATCCTGAAAGCCCATGGATTTAAGTCACAACAGTAGTAAGAGCATCAGAATCACCTACCAAAGGTCGGAGATCTGGGTGTGAGAGGATGTAACCGTTGTTAGTGTTCAGAAAGGCATATCCATGGACTCCCAACTGTATTAGAAAAAGGTATTAGAATAATTAGCCCAATCTCCTCTCCAGGGCTCTGATCCTAAATGACTGATTTCCTAGCCACCAGCTGCTCTCTGGGTAGCAAGAAGAGTCTTACTGAGTATTTGTGTACACAAATGGTTAGCAAGGTATTGATGAGATAACTGATTTGCACGTGTAACTGCAGTAAGTGCACAGATAGTGAGTGGCTGACAATTACCATTTAGGAGGTAGAATTAATTTTGGTTTCCAGGGCACTCCTATACTTAGAATGTGGGACAATGAGGAACACTATGGTAACAGTGTCACAAGTATTGAGACAATAATCAAATTTTCATGGTGGCCGCTGTAGATGCACAACTGGGTGTGGATCTCATAGCTCATCTTTCTGGAAACCAAGCCCCAAAAGAGTGTAGAAGCAGCACTGTCATCTTCTGAGAATCCTCTGTGGCTGAGTATGGCTCTGCTGTGGCCTTAGTTAACAATGAGGTCACTTAAACAGCCCTATCACAGAGAAGCCAAAATACTCTGCTTGATAGTAGTCTGTCTCTCTTTAATAAAGCCTTCTGAAAGGAGCACTTGTACCAGGTTTAAAGGCTTTTACCTCAGAGTCCAGCTAAAACTCAACAAAAAAGTCTCTATGACCCAGCAGCAGCTCCTTCTGCTGAAAAGCCTGAGGCTTCTCCATTGCCTGAAGAGCCCTATAATCTTTCCTGTGTTTTTGCAGGGTCTTTCCCAGGCCTCCTTACCTGGAGAGCTTTTGATTAGTCCAGGGTCTCTGGAAGCTTTCTTCTTCTTGAGCTTCCTTTCTCCTCAGGAGTCCTTGTTTAACCAACGTTCCTTTTACCCTACCCATGTGCCTAATTAACTGCCTTCCAGTTACTCAGTGACTTAAGTTCTCCCAGGGGAACCTGAGTTGTCTCATTCCCCCTTGTGGAGCCTGTCAGAGGTACGTTGGGATGAGCCCCTCACCCCTTCAGAGGGCCATCTACCTTCTGACAAAGAGAGTCTGCATCATGTTGCAGTGCTGCCAAGGCCAGACCCAGCAGAAGTAAATCCAGCATTGTGAGGTACAAGTACTGCTTAAGAGGTGACAGAGCCTAACAAGATCAGGCAATGTCACACTTGGCCTTAAGGTGAACTCTGAGAGAGTGACTAATCAGATCAAGTCTGCCTACAGTATATATTTCAGCCAATCCACAGGGTTCGTAAAACTCAGGTATAATTTGCATTTGTGAAGACAAGAATTATCCATTGGAAAACGAGCACCTCTAACACCTCCATACAGATGTATATTGCTTGATAGTGATTGTGTGGGTAATTATCAATCAGATATTAGGTATTCTAGTGTGTGCAAATACCCACCATTGATTTGGTCACACTTATAGGAACAAAAAGTTTGAACCCATAGCTCAAGTCACATGAATTTTAGCGTAATCCCCAGCAGTCACTGCTGTCAAGGTGACCCCTAATGGAAATTCACTATAGGGACCAATTGACATTGTACAGAATTCTCAGCACAAACCTAGTAAAGCAAAGTATAACAGGCCTCACAGAGAATAGCACTTTCCCACAGAACCTCATTAAAAATTCATTTTTTCAATTAGATCAATGTTCTTTTAAAACATATTTTAAAAGCAACACAGAGCTGGTGAAATGGGCTGGCTTAACAAGTCTGGGGACTGCAATCCCTTTTAACCACAAAACGAGTACAGTACAAGCAGCAATAGTGCAAACTTCCTCAACTTTCCCTGCCAGCAAATCTCAACATTGACTTGGAGAAAGTCACTCTAGGCATGACAGAATAGTTCATTTTCAATTGTTTGTTCTATCCTTGGCATCTCTCCCAAGAGTGTCAACAGTGATGCTAGTTGTAATGGTGCCAACTATGACGGTGCTTTTAATCTACTGGGAACTGGATGGAAACTATCAGCTTTTTTGTAGGTAGGTCACCAAAGAGTCATCTCACTGTGACAACTTGGGCCATTATTATCCTACCATGCATTCAAGCTGGTGTTCAAGATGTAAAAAGCTCTAGGTCCGATTAACAATCTGCTAAGACATTCAGTTTCTTTGTTTCTAGAGTAGTCGACAGGCTTGTCATGGTGAATGACAACTCCCCAGGTTCTGTCAAGAAATCAGAGGATCCAAGCTTTATATCTGTGGTTACACCTCTATGCACAGTAACTGATTATTCATTGGATTATGCCTGTGGACAAGTGACTGGGCATTTAGCTATGTATGATGACAGATGATTTGCATTAGCTTGGATCTTACCTTGTACCGTGGAGCCAGTTTCAGTAGCTCCCTCAGTGGGACATCAGAGCCCACTACACCCAGGAGAATGCCATGAGATCTCTAAAAAATAAAGGAGAAACTGTTCTCAGAAATAAAATTCTGTTAGCGCTCAGCCTGCCTTCACCTAAACATGGGCAAATGTCATTGCATCACTCTTCCACAGTGAACAGTCGGGGCTTGAGTGGGGTCTGCGCATTTGGTTCTGGGCTGGGTCTGAAGATGGAGGTGAGAAAACAAGATGAAGCTTCCTATTTCAGTGATGCTTGAAGAAGAAATATTCAGAGGGAGGGACAAATGATCACTTAGAGATCAGTAAATAGTCAAGAAGCTTACTAGAGCCACCACAAAAGCCTATTTTCTGGCGTTAGAAGACTGCAGACCACCTCAGCACCATTTTACCTGCCCTAGTTCCAAGGAGACTGCAGGGCAGCACTATACTTACTGTTTCATTCTTTTTGCTGAAGACCGGCATAGCTACTGTTGTCATGAGCAGCAGGCTTTGAGCTTGAGATGCAAAGAGCTACCACAGGACAAAAAGCAATGTGTTAGCAAGTGTAATAGGATAGGGAGCCACCACCAGAAGCATTAGGATTTCCAGGGGCACCAAATGTTGAATGAAACAATACAGGGGGAAAAAAAGCCCTGTATAAAAGCACATTTCTGATCTTCCCTAGGAACAATGCTCCTTGGTGGGGAGAGTGATCAGCCTGGGATAAAAACCATTGAAATTTGTCTCAGAAAAGGGCATTAAAGACCTAACTTAATGCTACAGAGACAGGAATCTTTAGAAATTAATACCCATTATGCATGTCCATGCCAAGGAGACAGACATAGGTTCAAACACAAAGACATGCTTAAATACAACCAAAGTGCACATACAATACAATTATAAGAAACAACACAGACACAGTCAAAACTCATGGACACACAAATCACATGTATAAATATACCCCAAACAAATGTATACAGCTCGAACGAGAAGCATCACAGACAAATGCTAAAAAGAAGCGTGCACAGAGCATATTTAAATGCACTCATCACACGTATGCCTAGGGACTGCTTAAGAAACTGCAAAGATAGAGCTAAAAACATGATATGAACACAAAACATGCTTAGCAACACCCAAAAGACATGTATATAGGACACAGCACAAACACATGCAATGTGATGTCAGAGACCCCTCAATACTCTGTGAGAAAGACATTCTAAGAACACACAAAACACAGGAGGAACATATAAAATATACAAAACACGTGCACAGGAGTCTCACAGACATACCTAACTAGAAAAGTGACTCTCCTTACTTGGCACAGGAAGCAAGTCCCTTCTCTCTCTCATTTGGCCAGATAAGCAGCTCACCTTTGGCAAGGTCAAAGTCCTGTGTCCTCTCCCTGTGCATGCTGGGAACCATAAAGGAGCCAGCCATTCTAGACAGTAACTTGATAAAGGGTTGAAGCTGGTATTCTGCCTTACTGAGCTGAGCACATTCTGTTGCTGCCCTCATATCTGGGTGGATAGCCCTTATTCACAGTGGTCTTACGGCTAACAAAGCACAAGTATCTCACAGTGACACACTACATATGTAAAAATACATACAATGGACTAAACTACTGTACAGCATAGGGACTCCCTACCTACTCTCATTCAACAGCACAGCTCTCCAGTACATTCATTATTACCATTTCCTTCCTGACATACAGCCTCAGCTCTCCCACCTTCTGCCCTCCCTGGATGTACAGTTCAGCAGTGACTAGATGAACTAGCACAGACACACACCAGCTGACACAATGGGAGTGGCATGCTCACAGAACAAGCACAGGTGGTTACCTCCTCAGATTGTGGCAGCTAGTAAGAGACATGAACGGATAAATGAATGAATGAATGAATGCATACATGAATTAATGAAAAGCATGAGAAGTAGCAGGAGAAGATGACAAATGCAAAGCAGAAAAATGAGACAAACAAGAAAAGCATCAGTAGACAAAACATCGCTGCAAGCTCTTGTTACGAAATACCAGAGCCAGGGCATACAGAATTTGCCGTGTAGCAGGGAGCACTGTTGATGGTTTTGCTCAGCACACTCGGTAACTGACTCACCAATACCTCATGTGCATAGTATGCTTGGCAAAACACACTTCCTTTGTTGCCCCCAGAGAGCAGGTACATCACAAGGAAGACCTCCATGTACAACCACAGAAGAGAAGTGAGGACCAGCCTTCCCAGGGCTTAACCAGTGGTGTCTCACAAGCATGAATCAGTGCAAAACCTGTATAAGTCATCCCTTTTGGAAGAGTCCTATCAAATTTAAGATGAGTATTAGTCACATTTCTATAGAATTTTTAAGCCAGCCGGTAGAATTCTAGAGCAGGCACAGCTGTTCCACTGGTTGATTCTAGAAATTCTATAGAAAGGAGATTGTTCTATTTAAAATTCCACAGGTTTTTAGAGTAAATTTCTATAGAATCCTATTGGTTTCATCCCTATTAAAGGACTTCTCCATGAAGGAATATATTAACTTTTCTCCTTTCTCACTCACCTGACTCCAAATCAGTTCCATAAATCTCAGACAACCATTTTCTCTTGAGACCCGATCCTTCTCAGGACACAGCTGCCACCCACTAACCACCATGCCTTTTAAATAGGCCCCATTTAAATCGGCACATTCTTAAAACCTGTAGCAATGCCCCGTTGATGGGAAAGAAGCTCTATGCCATCCTATGGCAAAGAGGTTAATCTAAAGGGCACAGTGATTGTTTAGTTAGTTATGTCAGGAGTGGAAATCTACCCCATTAGGCTCTTTGACTTGGCTGCATGTTCCATGTTGGGATTATTCACTTTCTTTCCCTACTGCCTTGAAAGTGGAATAAAACCAACACTGCTACAGTGGACAGAGGCTAATGAATAGAGAGGACTAAATATCATATCTTCATCCGCCCTTTTAAAACAACTCTATTTCCTGCTCTGAATCACATTTCTTCAGTCACTGTTTGAATCCTCTCAACATCTTCCCCTCCTCTGACACCTCTTTGGGGGTCAGAGCATAGTCTGTAATTTGGCTCCTTCCTAAGGGCACTTACTCCACTTGGAAGTGGCCAAGGCCCCTTGGTGGCTGGGAACCATCTGGAGAAAGCCTTGTCACTCCTATGTTATAGCCTGTTCTGTGGTGAGTGCTCCTAGAGAAGGAAAACACCAAACCCAGAATCTCCTGCATGAAGGTGCTGGGATCACCAAAAGCAGAACTGAACTGCTCTTTCCTCTAGGCAAAAAAACAGGTAAAAAAATGACCAAGGAAAACAATTCTATTTGCTTGAGGAAGGGTGGGAGAAGGGGTCATTCATACCCCACTCCTCTTAGTCTCTCTTTTTACTCTCTCTTGATCTCAAAGGCACATTGCTGTGGCATCCTTATTTCCAGAACATCTCAAGCCTACCACTAGTGTAGGCCACAAACAGTGGAGCAGCCACATAAAAATGTTGAGGTAGCAGTGAGAGGATCCAGCCTGCAGCAGCAATGGAAGGACTCCAAAGGAGAGTAGAAGGTTGTGGGGCACCCTACATTTTGTTCCCTCACACTGTCTGAGAGGTTTTCCCTCACCCCAAGAGTTGAGCACACTTGCCCTGTAATCATGCTAAATCTTGCTAGCACAGAGAGCAAAGGAATAAGCTTGACAGCCACACTGAAATCTATCTTCCTGTGTGACAAACAGCATGGTGCGAGCTGAGGAAAAGAATCTCCGTGACCCATATCCTGAGCTGTAACTAATCTCTGTTCTGTGAATAATCCTTTATAAGGTACCCTGAGTTAATGGAGAAAAGAAACACTACTTAGGTCATGCTGTGCATTTGTGATTAGCCTTGGTTTCCTGGCTCACTGCATACTCTCAAGGAGACCTGAAACTTTCCATGGAGGATTCAATTCCAGGATTGAGGGGAAAGAAACGCTGCCTGTCTAAACAGGTGCAGAGCTCAGTAAATTCTGTAAGTCAGCTGATTCCCAGTTTTACAGTATGTTCCTATTTCTGAGGGATCTTCCAAGAGATCCAGGTGTCACAGCCCTGATTTCCCCCCCGCCTTCACTTAGCCCTTACTGTCTGCTGATTGAAGCTTATCTCAACGTCCTTACCGCACTGTCCATGTAGGCTTCAGTCCATATGATGTCATGATCGTGGTTGATGACCATTGGACGGCTGAGCACATGCAGGTATTCCATCACATTCTCCTGAACATCTGCCAGGGTGGAGATTTGAGTGTAGTAGCCTGAACGAACAGAAACAGAAACCTGTCACTCTCCCAGTGTCCTCCTCTGAATTATTTGGGCATGTTCATTTGAATTAAAAAAGCAAAGTGTCCATTCAAACCTATTTGGGACCCTTGGGTCTTTGCTTTCTGTGAATAAGTGAGGGCTCAAGTATGACAAGTGAGAATACTCGCAAAAAATGAACTTTTAACTCAAATGCTCAAATAGTCACCAAAAGCACTTCTAAATTACAGGAATAACCAACAGCAGGGTGAATGACACACTGCAAATTTTACACTTGAATATTTGAATTAAAGTCCAAACTTTTGTCAGTTAGTTACATAAATCATAAAACCAGGGAACAGAAATAATATCACATGCCTTGTGAAACCAACCAATAAAAACTTGAATTCAGACAATCCACAATGCATGAACAAAGAATTATTTACTGACAATCATTTTAAACACCACACACACATAAGCATTTCACAATCTGTTTGTAGACACTTTGCAGACAAAGACAGGTGAAATTGTTTATTCCCCCAAACCCTGCTCATGGATCCTCACCCCATTGTACACCTGCATAGGGAAGCCATTTGCTGGCTTATATGTGAAAGAATCATTCAGCCCTACTTTGGGGTGCAAAGTGGCAGCATTTTGTGCCAGCAATAGCACCTCATAGTTTTAAGGTGGGAGAAGTGAGGAATACTGGGATCAAAAGGAACCAATGGCAGAATTTTAGGTAGACATACATAATGCCATTTGGCCAGGACTCTGGGGTGCACCTTCTGCTCTTGTGAAAAGGGCCATGAAAACTTTAAAAGAAAGGATGGCAGTTTTATCACTCAGCCATAAGATAGCATGTCCAACGACACAGACACAGTGCTGCTTAAACCATGATAGGGCGTCAGTTTAGTACTGATCAAGGAGTAGCCTCAGTGAAACACCAATAGCACTCCTTGCAGCAACAGTGTTTTCCTCAGAAGTCTCTCATCCAAGTTCTAATTGGGTGCAAACTTTAGTGTATGAGCTCTAAAGAGATCTCAGTCCCAGAATGCATGATTGCAGTCTGAATGCGATGTGCATAGTGGGCTAATAGTTCACAGACGTCACCTTTGTTGTTGCAAGCTATCCATTTCACATTTTGTGCAAACGTGACTTCCCTTCCAATGAGATAAGTGAAAACTCGGACCTGTGCAACAAGAATACAGATGTAAGAATTATGCAGAAATCATCTCCCATTTTCAACAGTGCCAAGTCAGTCCAAAGAGGTGTAACATGCTACCAAATCAGAATGGTAGTGGCTTGACACCCATGTTGCAGAAGTGTAAATAACTATGCTGAAGGAAAATGGAGAAATAGGGCCCTTGCCTTTACACTGATATGGTTCTCTTATTCCATAAGGACCTCATTATCAATCATAATTAACCCAGCCAGCCAAGTAGCAATACTTGGAGGCACGGAGCGTGATCATTTGGAGATGAGAACTCTTAAACACTGAGCTGGTACACGCTGGATTTTGTTTTGGGAACAGCTGTGGAGAGGTTTGATTAACAAGCCAGAAGCAAGCATTGTATTTGATTTCGCAGTAGCAGCCAGATCCACATGCGAGTAGCTTCACCACTCATAAACATTCTTAACCCATGGAAATATTTAACCACATAAAGCAATTAACAGGACACTATCAGATTAAAATGCATCTGTTTTCAGAGTGTTCTCATTCATGTGATTAATAACAATTTACCTTATTTAAAATGAAACAATATTAAAAATCAAATTTGCTTTTTGTTCTTTC
The DNA here is from genome assembly GCF_003597395.2 of Chelonoidis abingdonii. NCBI lineage: Eukaryota > Metazoa > Chordata > Testudines > Testudinidae > Chelonoidis > Chelonoidis abingdonii. Next base: position 117,803,813 of record NC_133769.1, read on the forward strand.
TGCTGTTTATTTCCCTTGTGCATTCCCTCAGCTTGGACAATGAAAACAAATGAGTTACTTTGGTTTAGAATCAGCTCTTATTCTTTTTCAGCTCCAGGTCCTGATTCAATAGCACAAGGCTGTAACGACTGAGTTCCAAATAGAGCTGATTGGGAATTTTTTGACAAGATGGCATTTTCTGACAAAAAACTGACTAGATGAAATTGAAACTTGTCATGGGAATGTTCCATTTCCAATGAACTTCCTCAAGAAAGGTTGCTCAGGTTCTCAGTGATATCCAGGTACAAGTCTCTGCCTGAACCAGGCAGAGCAAGGACTACAAACCTGGGTCCCTTACACCCAGGTGGGTCGGTGTCTGTCTGTCTATGTTTTCTTGGAAAAGTCTTGGGTTCATCCCAGTGCATAATAAGACAATATCTTGAAATCTCAAAAAAATTCTGCAGGATAGGAAAAACCCAACCTTTTCCACCCCATTCTATTGTAAATACTGCATAGAGATGTTCAGTTATTTAATTTATTTATTTAATAAAACATGTTTCATTCTGGAGGTTGGAGGAGTTTTTATTTGTTGTTGGTGGTTTGCGGCTTTTTTTGTTTTTATAAACCAGAAGAATGTTTCTATTGTCCTCAGCTTTTGAAATAGCCTTTTATAAAACCTCTCCCCCATTCCTGTCCAACGCACACACATATTTTTGGCCAAACTTGACCTAATAGAGTCCCTTTAAAATCACAGCACCTTTATAATCCCCTCACCAACTTATTGTCTTGCTGCTTTGTGTTGTATTTACAGTAGGAAGCATGTGGAGGCATGGGTATGTGGTGCTTTCTATTCACTCCATGCCAGGATGGTCATTTTCCTTCCCCTCCCCTGCCCCCTTTATTCATCCCTTTTGAGACAAACCTTACGATCAGGCCAGTTGTACTTTTCAAACACAGATTCATAATCCTCCACAGCTCCGTCTGTGATCAGCATGATGGCTTGGTTACACAGGCCTCCTTGCCCAGCCTCTCTGAACTACAAATGGAGAGGACCAGCAACATTAGTATCCTCAGCATTGCCATAATTCTTATTGCTGCACATTTATTTATAACAGGCCAAATCATGAGCTCCTTACTGAATTCTTACCCAGGCAAAACTCCCAACGACTTCATAGAGCATTTTCCCAAAGTGAAGACTGAGCTTTGGTGCTCTGTATATTTTTTATTTACACAGCGCCTATCATCATATGCTGTACCCAGGTGCTTTACAAAAGTTAAAATAACATGAAAAAAGAGAGTGCTGGGCACAATGAGCCTTACTGCCTACTGCCCTGTACCATGTAAAACACCACCATCCTGAGCTGGTAGCCATTGGCACTCACTTTATACAGCTCTGAAAGAGCACAAAAGGTGCAAGCTAGTGGACAATCCAAGCCAATGTCTCAGGCACAGCCAGTCACTCTTCCAAGGGGAAAAAGGAGGACAAAATGGTCACAGGTGGATATGGAAAGGCTGTATACCGAGCACGGCAGAGGACCTGGTATGTGTCAATAAGTGATGTTTAATATGGAGTATAATTATGCTAAGAAAGTCTACAAGCTGTATTTTTATGTAAGCAGAGTCAGGATGAGCTGTACCCTGACATCTGGTGGTGAAGTATGGGAAGTGTGGAAAAAATGTCTGGAATGCGAAATTCATCAAATATTTGCATAGGCACGCCTACCATCCCAGACTGCCGAGCTGTGGGTGCTTTGTGACAGAAATGACTCAACTCCAGTTGGGGTGAGTACTTGCTTAGACAAGGGGAATGGGTTCCAACCCATGTGGGGAAGACGAGTTGGAGCAGGTATTTGTGCCTGGTTGGTACAGGCTCCTTGTGGAGCTAGAAGCATCAGTTGCACCCCCTCCTCTCTCCACTGTGAATGTCAGACGTTGATTTTTTTTTATTTCCTTAAGACTCTAGATACAGGTTGCTGGCTGAACTCACTTTGGGCTAATTGGATGCACTACCAGTGGGCATCCGCCTACTATGTGCTGAGATCGCTAAGAGCTGACAATAACAAAGAGCTGAAATTACTGAGCTGCGAGCACTGAGTTTACTGTGCTCACTTGTGGGGGAGCATGAAGCTATACTTGGAACAGACAGCTGGTGGATGGAGCAGTTTATGGGATGGCTGGAGCGGACCCACAGGACAGCTCGGTGGAGTTGGAGCGCGGCGGAGCGGGATGTAGTAGCTGATGGGGCGTGTGGGAGCAGCCCACAGATGCACGAGCGGCAGCCGAGCAGTTTGCAGGACAACTTGAGCAGCTCCGAGGCAGCTGTTGGTGGCGGAGCGTTGGAGGACGGCCGGAGGAGCAGAGTGGAGCGCTGGTAACAGAGGTTCGTGGAGAAGGCGGAGCAGAACCACGGAGCGGAGGGCATTGGCCCTGGACCACGTAAGTGCCCCTTTCACCCAGGCTGGGGAGGGACCTTTTACAGATAGACTCTTTGAATTCTGGGGTGCATCGACCAGAGACTTTTGGGTTGCTGGACTTTGGGTGTATTGGACTTAAGACCCTAAGGGGGAAAGGACATTGCCAAATGTACTTGGGGGGTGGTTTATGGTTTTGTTTATAAACTCGTGTTTGTGGTGTTGCTCCAATGGGATTGCCACATTTATTTCCTCCTTTATTAAAAAGATTTCGCTACACTCAGACTCCGTGCTTGCGAGAGGGGAAGTATTGCCTCCCAGAGGCGCCCAGGAGGGTGTGGTATGTAAGTGTCCCAGGTCACTGGGTGGGGGCTCGAGCTGGTTATGCCTTGTGTTACTGAAACGGAACCCCTGGATACTGAACCTGGCCCTTGTTGCTGCCAACTCAGAGCGGCAGAAGGGTTACATTTAAATGCAGACAAAGAGATGTGGCGTGGGTGTCCCTGAAGAGCAGGCTGGGAAACTGCCTGCTTAGCCAGGAAGATAAACTTTTGAAAGCTGGTTTAACTAACACCCCGAAAAGACCTGCTTCCTCTCCCTAGACCCTCTACATGAGGATGGGGAACACAAACTGTTGTTGTGTGTTTCTGCCTAGTTGTGAGTGGAACAGACAAGTAGGTGGTGCATACAATCCTGAATGGACCTAGGATACACTACTTTGTTGGTGAGGGGGCAATCTAGTGTGAAAATAAGCCAAAATCACAGGATAAGCACCTTTTGTAAGAGATGTGGATGTAATAAGGAATTCTGAAAAACCCTTTTAACCATCAAAGCACTCAACCCACACCCACAACCTGAAAAACAGGTCCTGAGAGACTCACAGCTTCTCTAGATTAGGAAAGAGGTCGAGGTTAGGTCAGGGTTACCAAATGTGTTGCTAACCCCCACCTAACCTGAAGTTTTTTCCTAATGAAAACAAACCCGAAAAGGAGAAACCCAGGAAGATGAGGAAGGGGGATGAATTGCTGGCAACTGGCCTCTGACAAAAGAAGTTTGGGGAGTGGACATTGCTGTCTAGGAATGTAAAGTATTTCCTTCAATTGCTCTGTGACTGAGTTGAGAGCACCTCATCTGGTGTATTTTATGAGAAGTTCAAATTTAAATATATGTTCTTCACACTGGTTCTTTTTGATTTACTACAATTTTCTCTCTATTTTCAATACAATATCTTAGGCTGGTTTGGGTAATTTCTCTCAGGCTGCGTCACAGGGAGCAAAAACCCATAATCTCTAAAGGCTGGTCCACACACCATTTTGTACCAATGTAACTACATCTGTTTAGAAACGGATATAAAAACAGATCCCCTGACAGTGGATATAGTTATACTGGTATGATGGTGTCTATGCTGGTAGGTTTTATTACTTTAACTATACCAATACAGCTAGAGTAGTACAAAACCTGTGTGTAGGCCAGCCCATAGGAGAATAAGCAAACAGAAAATGATGTCTGAGATTCTAACTTGAATCTGAGATCTCAGTCCAAAGGGCAGAGGTATCCTCTCCCATCCAGTGTAGGTGAACACAACAAAGAAGCCTAAGGACTAAAGAAGAAACGTGTCCTAATGGGGCTGGGAGGTGGGGCAAGAGTATAGGTGACACTAAGCCTTAATATAGCTACAGAAAGATTTTGGCAAATGCCCTCAGGAAGGGAGCTTCCTAGAAGGGGTCCCAGATGAAATCTTGGGATGGAGAACAAAGGCTTGAGTGACTACTTCTCCAGCTAAGTGTCTTTAAGGCAAATGGAGTCAAGAAAACTTAATAATTTTATTTAGTACTAGCAAGACCTTGAATTTAATCTGTTGATTATCAGCAACCAGCGCAAACTGCAGAGGCTTTCCCTACATCAAGGAGGAAAAATGATAAGCTTCTTGGCTGCAACCTCTTGATTTCAAGGAGCACCTCCTCCTCTCACAAACCATCATGATTGGAGCAATGGAAGGTCTGTCCACTGAGGACTCACATAGATCAAAATGTAAATGAAGGAAGACATGATAGCTCTGTAGTAAAGACAAATGAGAGGCAAGCAACTGAATGAAATAGAGCATGTGTGGGACACTAATTTAAGGCTGACTAAGAGTGTATCACAAGAATAATGGCTTTAAACTAAAGAATAGCAAATTCAGCTTAGACATAAGAAAAAAGATTAAGAGCAATATCAGCAACATAGAGCATTGGGCATGAGGAGAGAGTGCAGAGTATAAACTGGTACTTGTGCAGTGCTTAGAGTTTAACCTCTGAAATCCCTTCCATGTCTAACCTTGGTTATTCTGTATTTAGATGGAAAAGTATCTTTACCAACCTGGGTAGTATGCCACTGCACCTATCATCACTAGGATCAGTGGGACACTCCTTGTGTCAGCTCCACATGCTTTCATTGCTGTAGTCAACATTGACACCTGTGACTGTGCTGCCCGTGGGAGCCAGCTGAGGTCACTCAATCAGGGTGAACTGCAACAAAATGATCTAATTTACCTCGATTTCAGTAAGGCGTTTGACACGGTTCCGCATGGGGAACTGTTAGTTAAATTGGAAAAGATGGGGATGAATATGAAAGTTGTAAGGTGGATAAGGAACTGGTTAAAGGGGAGACT
>NC_133769.1:117811015-117833838 GCF_003597395.2 Chelonoidis abingdonii
TAGCAATAGACAAGACTTGTTTGCTGGCATCCCAAGAGCTGAGCAAACATCTACCCTTCTACCTCTAACAATGCAGACTTGCATTTCAAAGCTCTATTCGTTTACATATCTTCCTAACCAGTTCTTAAGGTTCACCCATGGGTCAGGTCAGTCGGTGAGGTGAGTTAATTAACTCTTTCTGGCCCTGTCACCTTTCACAACCAACATCATCTGCCTCAATAACATCTTCCACAACGTTGCTTTCCTCAGTGCCAACACCATTGTGATGATGCCATTACTGTCATTGACCTCATCATTATTACTTTCATCATAACCACTGCTACTATCACATCACCACCATTTTATACCACCACCAAAGCTCAAAGCCACCATCTCTTCCATCTCCCTCATCAGCACCCCAACACCACCAAAGTATTGGTTATTCTACCACGATGAGAGAGGATTGGACAGCCTCTACTTGACCACTGTAGAATTTCATGTGTAGAACTCTTTTCCTCTTCACCTATGCAATAACCCCTTTACTCATGTGGTGTTTTTATAAAGTAGTTGTTATATTTATTTACTGTGATCCAGTATGCAGAACCCCGAAGGTCTCAGCAGAAGTGAGAAGGATGGTTTATAAATATTAATTATTATTATTATTATTGGACCACATGTGGAGGTCTTTGCTTAGTTTTTAAACAAGCATAGCAGACCCAGCTCCTCTGCCTCCCTCCACATAGCCCACATAGCCCGAGGTTTTCCGGTGTTGCTTGAAAATGAGGAAGTGGATATTGAGATGGGTGTCCAGGGATCTGGAGCTTCACACCTGCAGGCCACCATGGAAAAAGCATCTCCAGAGTCCACCTGAATGATGGTCAGGTTCCTAAAAGGCAGGAGGCATGAGAGATACCTATCAGGAAAAAAGCTTAAGGTGGAGGTCTGGAATGGAGCCATGCATCACGAATGATGATGCTCTTGGTGCAGATGGAAGTTAAGAGATAAAAATGTTAGAAGTCATTGAGTTATGTTAGAACATAGGGGAAATCAAGACTGAGGTCTGCTATACAGTCCCATTGTATTAGGAAGAAGGAAGGGATGAGCTACACCTTGAACAGATTTCAAGTGTGTCCAGATGAGAAGCAATGGTGGACTTTAAGTACCGGTACTTAGATGTCTCTTACATTAATACAGCAAAACCAAGATCATCCAACATTTCCTTGAATTATTAAGGGGACAACTTAATATAGCTTAGTTTAGATCTGATCATGACCAACAGGAAAGAATTAGAGACCTGGAAATTACACGTAATGTGGGATCCAGAGACCTTTTAAGGATACTGTGCACAATATTAATAGGAGAGGGTGAAATCATCAGCATAACGATAATGGAGGTAAAAGGCAGATTTTACAACCAACAGTTAAGGTCTGCTCCTGTAAGTCTTTTTGCAATGTGCTATGGGGACTACTTAGTTGTAGCGAGTGAGCAGAGGCTATGAGCAGGCACCATTCAGGTGGAGTTCTAGGTGCAATCCTTTGCACTGAGTGGAAGTAAGTCCCAAGACCCTTGAGTGTAACCATAAATGTGCCCAAGAGAGTGTATGTGTGTGCACATGCGTGTGGACAGGGGAGGGCACAGAATGTGCATATTTGAAGACATATAAGCTTGCTTAAGTGTAAGCAAATGAGGCACTTAGCTATGTGTTTCCCTCTTTGGCCATAGTCTTCTTACCAGGAGTAACAGTCATACTCTGATTTATTCAGGATCAGATTCCCCTGCACTCCCTGTTTTGCTCAACATTTTTTACTTTGCATTTGTAAGTGCAACACTTTGCATCTGTGGCATTCAGGACCAAGACCTTAGTAGGAGGTGTCTCCTGGGGAAAGAAACTAAGGGACTCAGGGGAGCTGGAAGCTAGCAGAGCAGAGAAAGAAAGCAAGGTAAAAGCAGGACAAATAAAAGACCACATAAAAAAAATGGAAAAAACTAGGCAATTGTGTCTGTGTATAAGAAGACATAGCCTGCAAAAATCAAAGGCACAAAATAAAGCACTGTTAGTAAAGGATGTAAAAAAGAGCAAGAAACTGTATAAATACATATAGTAAGAAGCACGAAAACGAGTAAGGAAAGTATAGGTCCACAACTTATAAAGGCTGGAGAACAAATAAAAGAGAGCAAGAATCTGGCTGGAATGCTTAACCGCTTTGCTTCACTCTTAAAAGGGACAGTAGTGACAGGACAGACAATGCAGAAGTAGGTAAGAGAGAAAGGGAAAGTTTCAAGGTAGAGTCACAAGGGTTAGGTTAAAGACTATATAAACTGGACATATTCAAATCAGCAATGTCCAGTGGAATTAAAGCTAGAGAGGTGAAAGAACTAGTATAAGGTACATCTGGTCTACCTACAACGTTTGAAACCTAACAAAGAACAAATGAGTTCTCAAAAGAATGAAGAAAAACTTGTTTTCAAAGGAGGATGGAAAGCTGATCAGTAAGTTGAGCTTCAATATTTGGTAAGTTACTAGAATAATTAATAATACAGTTAATTTGTGAGCACCCAGAGGAAACACAGATAATCAGAAAAATCATAGGTTGCTGGCTGAATGAAATGCAGTGGACACAGCATACCTCTACTTCAGTAACTTACTTAACATTCTCTGATTTGATATTTAACTAGAGAATGTGGCTGAAATAGAGAAATATGATAGATACACAATTGGCTAGAAAAATGGAACACAGAGGGCCTAATACAGACAAATGCAAGTTTGCAACCTTGTAGATGCAGGTGCAACTTCCAGGAAAGTTTCTGGGTTAAATTCAGTGATGAAATAAACAGTGGTGTAAACTGCAAAGAATAGGTAACATGCATTGATTTGGCATTCAGTGGAAGATATTCTGATTTAGTTTACACTGGTATAAAGCCAGCATAACATCTTTGTAAACACTGTGCCTGTAGCTCCCTAGTGTTCAGAGCAGTGAGTGGAGTTAGGGTCACAGTCAGAAGTCACACCAAGGGCCAAGCCAGAGTCATTAACTTAGGAACCAGGTGTGGCAGCAGGAACAGGGAACAAGGCAAAGCAGCAGGAAACAAGGACAAGAAGTAGGAACCCAGTAAGGAGGCCAGGACTTGGTCTCAGGATGTCTGGACAGATACTGGCCTAACAACTAGCTGCTCAGACAAATAGTGGAACAAGAAATGTTATACCCAGTAGAGCCCAATCAGCAGTCTGCTGCTGGTCATCTGACCTCACTGAGTTGGCAGCGGTAGCCTCTGCTGGTGGGATATCAGCTACAGTTCCCTCATCTCACCTTGCAGTCCTGTGGCACGGTGGGTCAGGCTGTTGCTTAGCAACCCTCTAGGCCTGGGTTTGAGACCACAGGTGCCTGATTCTGCTCTCTCGTGCTTGTGTAAAGCAGGAGTCTCCTAACTGAAGCCATGATGTTGCAACAGATTTCCATGAGTATGACATCAGCATCTGGCCCAATGAGGGTAACTTGCGCTACAGGGATCAGATCCTTAGCAGGTGTAGGTTAATACCGCCTCAGTGGAGCCACACCATTTTACACCTGCTGAGGCCCTGGCCCTATGGGAACAGAAAGGGGCAGGAGGTAATGAGGTTCAGCAGACCCTCCCCCACTAACTAACAAACACTGTGCCATGCTTGACACTTCCGCACCCAGCTCTGTCATAAGGAGGCACAAGCCCCCTTGACCTCAGAGCTACACCAGGAGCTGTGTTTGCTCCCTGTAAAACACCACATCTGTGTAAATTACACACATTTTAACACATTATCAAATGCAAGTTTGGTGCCACTCACACACATTTTTTGGCAAACTTACACCCAACACGTATATGACTTATCCCCCCCATTTATATCACTTCAGAATCTGACCGAGTTCATGTACCCATTTAATAGGTTGGTGTCAAGTTGAGAGGAGGTTCTGAGTGTGATCTAATAGGAGGAGAGACTGACTCAGGTTTACACTGGGCTTTCCATGGACAGCTTATGCCTTTTCCAAGATCAGGAAAGCAACCTTCTTTAATCCCTATTTCCTTTGACAGGTTTCAGAGGTGTAGCCGTGTTTGTCTGTATCAGTAAAAACAATGAGGAGTCCTTGTGGCACCTTAAAGACTAAGGAATTTATTTGGGCATAAGCTTTCATGGGCTATAACCCACTTCATCAGATGCATGGAGTGGAAAATACAGTAAGCAGATATAAATATACAGCACATGAAAAGGTAGGAGTTGCCTTACTAAGTGGGGATTCAGTGCTAAGGAGGCAAATACAATTCCCTGCAACAAACCCCGTTGCCAGCTCTGTTTGCATATCTATTCAAGGGACACCATCATAGGACCTAACCACATCAGCCACACCATCAGGGGCTTGTTCACCTGCACATCTACCAACGTGATATATACCATCATATGCCAGCAATGCCCCTCTGCCTTGTACATTGGCCAAACCGGACAGTCTTTACGTAAAAGAATAAATGGACACAAATCAGATATCAAGAATTATAACATTCAAAAACCAGTAGGAGAACACTTTAATCTCCCTGGACACTCAATAACAGACTTAAAAGTGGCAATTCTTCAATAAAAAAACTTCAAAAACAAACTCCAGTGAGAAACTGCAGAACTGGAATTAATTTGCAAACTGGACACCATCAAATTAGGCCTGAATAAAAACTGGGAGTGGATGGGTCACTACAAAAACTAATTTCCCTCTGCAGAGACTCACACCTTCTTGTTAACTGTTTGAAATGGGCCACCTTGATTGCATTGGCCTCATTAGCACTACAAAAGTGATTTTCCTTCCCTTGGTATTCACCCCTTCTTGTCAACTGTTGAGAATACTCACTTCCACCTTAATTGAATTGGCTTGTTAGCATTGCCCATCCCCCCCATTTGGTAAGGCAACTCCTATCTTTTCACGTGCTGTGTATTTATACCTGCCTACTGTATTTTTCACTCCCTGCATCTGATGATGTGGGTTTTAGCCCATGAAAGCTTATGCCCAAATACATTTGTTAGTTTCTATGGTGCCACAAGGACTACTCCTTGTTTTTGCTGATACAGACACACAGCTACCACTGTATGTATAAATATCTCCTGTCTGTGTGTTCCATTCTGTGCATCCGAAGAAGTGAGCTGTAGCTCAGGAAAGCTTATGCTGAAATAAATTTGTTAGTCTCTAAGGTGCCACAAGTACTCCTGTTCTTTTTGCGGATACAGACAAACACGGCTGCTACTCTGAAAGCTACCACTCTGACAGCTATGTTTAGCACCATAGCACAAGCCTTGCAAGCCTGAGCCTCTAGACCCAGGCTCTGGGACTTGCTGTTAGGGGAATCATTTTTGCTGTGTAGACATACTCTATATGTGTGACCCTATGAGATTCATATGAAAAGAAATAGGAATTGGTTTACATAGGAAGCAACAGTGATAGGCACAAATACAGAACAAGAGAAAATGAATCTGTAGTCTGTTAACTCAAAGGCTGCATCCCAGCTAGGAAAGCATACCCCAGGGGCAGAGCAACTCAATATGAATTAACAATGTGAGACTAATGAAAGAGAGGTAACTGCTCTCTTGGGAGGCATTAAGAGGAGTATTATGTGTCAAACATGCAAGGTAATTATTCTGCTCTGGTTGGCACTTGGTAGGCTTTAATAAGAACGCTTCTTCCAGTTTAGAGCACCATGTTTCATAGAAGACAGACAAACTGGAGGCAGTTCAGAAGAGAGGAACAGACAGGATAAAAAGCTTGGAAAAATAAGCCCTGTATGGAAAGATAAAGAGAATGTGGCAAGGCAACCCAACTGAAGAGAACAGAAGGCTGAGGAGAGACAAGATAAATGTTTACTCACAGGTAAGCAATACTATCTGGCCCTTACATAGCACCTTACGTGCCAGGATTTCAAAACATTTTATAAAAATTAATTAACTAAGCCTCACATCATCCCTGTGAGGCAAGTTAATATGATTGTACCCAATTTATATATGGGTAAATCAAAGCAGGGAGTGTTCAAATGATATGTCCAAGGTTACACAGTCAGTGAAAGTGCTAGGAACAGAACTGAGGAGTCCTGACACCCAGCTACCCTTTTCTACTCGCGAGACCTGCAGTTCTCAAACTTTAGCAACATGAGGACCCCCATTTTGATTTAAAATATTGTGCCCCCCTTAAGCTCCCCCACTCCATCCCTTCCCCCAAGGCCCTACCCCCACCCAGTCTCTTTCCACCCCTTCCACCAAGTGCACCACAACCCTGCTGCTCCCCCTCCCTCCTGCACCTTGGCATGCAGGAGGCTCTGGGAGGGAGGGGAGGAGCTGAGGGAGGGAGGGGAAGGAGTTGATCAGTGGGGCCCACAGACCCCCTGGAGTACCCTCGCAGACCCCAGTTTGAGAAACACTGCACTAGACCATTCTTTTTTCAAGGGATCAGTTATTCTCAGTCAGCAAGAAGTAATGGCCAAGGCTGTCAAAAGTGACTAGTCTCAATTTCTGGGTGCTCAATGTGAAACACTTTAAAGGGGTCCAATTTTCAGAGGCTGGGGCTCACCAAAAATTGAGGCTACTGTACATCACCAGCCAGTTTTGAAAATCTTGGCCCAGGAGCTTAAGACACAGTTGGGATTACAATTTAAACAGGACCACCCAGAGGATTCCAGGAGCCTGGGGTCTTCAGTGGTGGTGGGCGCTTCCGTTCCAGGACCTGTCGCCGAAGTACCCCGAAGACCGGCTGCGGGGATCCCCCCGCCGGCAAATTACTGCTGAAGCGGGACCCGTCGCCGAAGTGCAGCCCGGTCTTTGGCGGCAATTCGGCGGTGGGTCCCAGAATGGAAGGGCCTCTCGCCGTCGAATTACTACCGAAGATCGGGCTACACTTTGGTGGGGGTCCCGCTTCAGTGGTAATTCGCCGGTGGGGGGGTCCTTCCGCCCCGGAGCGGAAGGACCCCCCCGCCGGCGAAGACCGGGAGCAGAAGAAGCTCCGGGGCCCAGCCCCACAAGAGTTTTCTGGGCCCCCCGGAGTGAGTGAAGGACCCCACTCCAGGGGCCCCGAAAAACTCTCGTGGGGGCCCTTGCGGAGCCTGGGGCAAATTGCTCCTCTTTCCCCCCCCCACCCGGGCGGCCCTGAATTTAAATACCACCGAAAACTCCATGGACCAGATTCTAGGTCTTTCTCCAGCCCCTTTATGTCACTCGGGGAGTACAAAGCTGTCAAGCTGGTGTAACTGACTTCTTGAGGATTCCCGCTGAAGAAGGGACATCCCAGAAAGGTGTAGAGCTGCTAACTGTTCTCCTGAAGCTGTTCTACGCTGTTCCAAAGTAGCCCTTAGCTGCCCCAGAATTGTGGGACTATAACGAAGGTGAAATACCACCTTTTCTCCAACCCCGGACTCCTCGTCCATCATTGAGTGGATCTTGAGTGGGCCGGAAGACCTGGGCCTATAATTCTAAAAACAATTGTGCTAAGGAGCAGAACCTCCCTTGGCAATTTGTAATCATTATCATTATAGATAATCAGGGCTACATTAGACACTTGGAGCCAGATACTCTGCTGTTGTGAATCAGTAATTTCAATACACTAATTTACTCCAGCAGAGGGTCTGACTGGTTTTAGTGAGGAGTAATTTTGTCACCATAGACAGGGATGTACTAGATAAGTGATCACTAGAGATATATTCCAAACAAATGTTTTTAGCATTAAATCTTGACTGCTTCCCTCATCCAGATCATCCTCTTCCCATAAAGCATCACCTTGTAATTACCACTACTTCATTATCAGCATCAGAATGACAACACCAGATCACCATTTTCACACAACAGCTCCAACCGCAATTAGTGCTAATACCCCACCCTATCATCTCAGCTCCTGCCATTACTCACAATACCATCCCTGGGCAGAATTTTGATCACACTTTCACTATAGAGTAAATCAGGAGCAGTTCCACTTTAGCCAATGGTGCAAAATTGGTGTGAGTGGAAAATCAGGCCAAATACGTCAGTATCTCTAGCACATGGTACAGTTAACCTCACCACCATATTTACTCTCAATAACACCGTCTTGTTAGCATCATTTCTATCATCCCCAAGGGTGTCAGTATCCTTAGCAGTACTCCAGGGCTGCAGGTGCACTTAGGAGAGTGGGTTACACTGGGACTTGATACTTTTTTTTTTATATCCTTCAGCAATCCTTAAGGAACGAGGCTGAGTCATGCTTCTGTGTGACGACTATTGAGGTCCCAGTTGCTCACATAACATAATGAATCTTGCATGACTGTCATGGGCATAGTAGGTGATTGGAACACCTTGGATGAGTGTCACTGTTTTATTTTACATGTGGTATTTTCCATATGAGTCACTGTGTTGATCCTTGGGAAATTAAACACAAAAATAAACCCAGAAGTAAAAACAATCTAATACCTTAATCATAATGACATTTACCATTGCTCACTAATACCCTTCAATATCAGAATGATTGCTATCTTCTTGTCATTTATATTGTCATCTCTGTAGTGACATTTTATGTCACTACAACCAGCATCATCGTATCACCAGTATCATTATATTTGCTAGCAACACTACCAGCTCACACCTATTGAAAACACAATCACTACTAGCTTCTTCAGAGTATCCCTCAGTATCACAGACAGCACTGGGAGCTTCTATATGCTGTTTGATACTGTCATGGATTCAACAGCACGACAGGCCTGATTGGAGCATGCTCTCATGGATGTACTCCACTGACTTCAGGAGAGTTACTCCTAATTAACACTGGTGTACATGAGATCTGAACAAAGTCCTATTAGTTTCCCAGACAATATGAGATGTGATAGGAGGAGAAAATAAGGATGAAATTTTCAACAACACTTAGTGTTGGCCTGACTCTGCTCCCATTTAAGTCACAGAGAGATTTTTACCCAAGTAACTGAATTTGGCCCAGTGAATACAGTCGGCTTAATTATGTTATTTCAAGCCTTTTTGTTAAAAGGCTGTATCTGTCCCCCCTTTTAAAGTGGAAGCCGTATTAGTCTGTAGCAGTCTGTCCCCCCTCTTCCTCCTCCTGTCATTTAGCTAGCAGTCAATCATTCATTCATTTTCAAGCACTGATGAATTGGCACAGCACTGAAATATGAAGTAATAAGCTCTGATTAAATGGAATGAATTGAGCATCAGCACCGAGGGACATAATTATGGATGATTCAAGGCACTGATCTATGGGGTCACTTTTCCTTGGGGAAAGGTGACTATTTATAGCAACTGGCTCTATGCCACATTAGCTACCCACTTTCCTTTGGCATGGCAATGCCCCCTTTATTACTAGCCTCATCAGGAGCAATGACGGGTTTGAGCATTTTAAATAAATTAATAAACAAACAGCTCCCTAAAGTCAGAGTGCCCAAGTTCATCATCATCACCATCACCATCCATGTCACACTCACAACCAAGCTGCTCATCAGCAACTTTTGGCCCTGTCAGAAAATGTTCATGTCACTGCACTAGGAGAATTCCCCCTGACACGATGCCAGCTGTACAGTGCCATGAGACACGCAGAAGAAGTGGGGGGTGAGGAGGAGTGAGCATGCTCTTTAACACCCTTGGCACAAAAGGCTCTTACCTCCCTCAGGATTTTGAAGGATTCCAGCACAGCTTTATTGACGGTCCCCACTCCTTTTGCCTGCAGCTCATCCACCAACTGCTTAAAGTGCTAGCATGAAGTGAGAAACACATGGCAGATATGAGATGCGGACAGAAGGAAGGCAGAATTCTCAGGTCAGGGGAGAGAAGGGTGACATAGGGCCAAAGAATCTCTGTATTTCAGGGCATATGACTACTCTAGATGGCTGGGCAATCTTCCACTATAGCATCTACAGATGTGAAAGTCAATAGGCTACTCTAACAACAGTTCTATCATGGGGCACCCATGCTCACATATGTGCTGTAGTATAAGCTGCTGCACAGCACGTTCATAAATAACTGCCAGAAATAGCAGCACCTCTCTTTGGAGATTTGTCCTTTGCTGAGGGTGAAACACAGGGGAGTTTGGTAAGAAATGTGGACAGAAACATTCTGATAATGTTAATTATAGATTATGGGGACAATGTGAGTATGAGCCACCTCCACAAGATTGAGAGTGAGAGAAACAAAGGAGATATAATCAGAACTAAAAATACATCCCAGCCAGGAGGGAGGTGCATCTTGCAGCATTCAGATGCACAATGACCACTTTAGGGCTGCAGCTGCTCATCACTCCCAGATTAGAAAAGCAGCTATCAGTAAAGCACACTGAAAAAGTGCCCTACAAAAGGGGGAACCTAGACTGCAGCATTCATTGGTGACCAGACATATACTGGGAAAGGGCTGAATTCCCACTTTTCTGAGGGTCAAGGATGTGAATGGAAGATCTGAGCTTTTAGAAATGGCACACGGAGTTGAGAGTTATGTGCTTTTGTTTCTTGTGATAGGACAGGAAAGATTGACTGGTATGCTCTGGCTAGTTTGTGCTGCTCCAGAGACACAAATCAATTGTAAACCAGCTGCACTAAGTTTCTAGCTGCTTTGCGTATCCAGCGAGATGCAGAGCAGATAGTGTGTCACCATGAATCTGGCTCTCGATCCCAGAAATAAAAATCCACATGTTTTTGGGACATCAGTTGCTTCCTGTCCTTGGAGTTTCCCACCAAAGCATCACAGTCCCACTAATTCAACTACAATAAGAGCTGTCCCAACACCACCTCTGAGTCTGGCACTCACCTCTCTGTTATCTCTGTCTGCTTGGACCAGGATGCCCTTGAAACAGGGTTCAACATAATGAACATAATCGTTGTACTGAAAAGAGAGAAGTAAAAGAATAGGGTTAGCGATAAAAGGAATCTCTTGAAAGTAAGATTCATAAGAGGACATTTATAGGGATAAAAACAGCATCTATTTTACAGTTACCCTGTTTTATTTAGCTCTTTATTTAGAATTTTATTGTGCCAATTTTGTGCTCTAGACACATTACACTTTTAAAAATCCTACCTTTTAAAATAATACATAAAATAAATTGTAGCATGTTGGCAGATTAAATCCAGGCACACCCCTAGGTGTAGGGTTAATGCTATGTTATTAACAGAGTTCCAGCAGTCTTCTCCACACTCTAATATCTGTGCAAAAGACTAATTTACATCAGCACTTAAATTCTCAGATTACAATACACAAGGGGATATATATTACACACATCTCTTTAAAAAAACTAACATATAAAACCCTCCCGGCTTAGTATGATTTCCCTCTGTTCCTGAATCAACACTGCTCACTTCTCCAACTATCCATCCAGGTACCTACATGGCTCCCATCAATGGAATAGTTTAGCAACCTAAACAGATAACAATGAGC
Source organism: Chelonoidis abingdonii (assembly GCF_003597395.2). Lineage (NCBI taxonomy): Eukaryota > Metazoa > Chordata > Testudines > Testudinidae > Chelonoidis > Chelonoidis abingdonii. The sequence continues at coordinate 117,822,381 of NC_133769.1, forward strand.
TCTCACTTCCTTCCCTACCAGCAGGGGACAAGCTTAAGGATTTTGGTGTTTTGTTCCCATAAATCTATAAGAATAAGGGTATAATTATAGGAAATCCTGGGAAAAGGGCTGGGGTTTGTATTTAGCTCTGAAAAGGAAGAGGTTAACAGTCATTCTCTTTTTCTTTGGCATTGAGTTCCATAGTCCTGATCCTGTGCAAGTTCTGTCTTCTGTGGTCACAAGCCACCCCTGCACTGGTCAACTGTCTTATTGTTCCGATGATGTTATGGGAAGTCATGTTTGCATAGAGGGAGAAATAGTCTGTTGGGTATCCAGGCCTAATTCCATGGAAAACTTTGAAAATCAGGAGCTTGACCTTTTCCTGGACTCTGTTCTATGGGAAGTCAGTGCAGAGATTGGTGTATAATGGTAATCCCAGTCAGGACATAAACAAGTTAATATCACTAGTCTTCAGAAATGTGCTATCTTTCTTGACCACAAGTAGTCAGGATTTTGCTTATACATCTCACATGAAAAAGAGCAGCTTCAGCAGCACAATGCCTCCTAGCACCAGGCTGGAGTATTACTGATTCAGAGGGATGACAGCCATAAATCAAAATAGCACCATCACTTCCTGAAGCACCAAGTGTCCCCATCCCAGTACTGACTCCGTCCCTCTGGGTTTAGTCTGTGAAACAGGAAAGGGTAACTCGCCAAGATGATATACTTGCAGACTGAGTTCTTGTATTATCACGAAAGTTTTGTCTCAATAAGAAAAGGAATAAAACTAGGAAAAGGAATGAACAAGCTTTTACTGTCAATCACAAGGCGAATAAGGAATTAGCATCTACCCTGCTGGTCACTCAAAGTACTTGCAACTGACGTGTCATAGCTGATTTGTTTTAGTTTCCCATTCCCATCTAACTCTAGAGCTAAGTGTTGTAGTGATATTACTGCTATCCCTGCTTGGTTTGCTAGTGGAGCTGAAAGGAAGGCATGATTGACAGGGTGAGCTGTTTTATATTTAGACTGGGATACACTTACTGCAATAATATTGACGAAATCATTTTCCCCCAAAGTGTCCAAAATGGTGATGATGGTGTGTTTGGCAATGGTCATCAGCAGACCCTTCATGCTCCCACTGATGTCCACCACGATTATAATGTCCTTGGGCGAGGTGGCTGCCTGGATGTACCTTTACAGGATTGGGAGAGAAGAGAAGCTGGTACAACATGAGGATCAGGGAAAGCAGAATTCTGGGCATATCATTGGCCATATCAGGTTCTTGATTTTAGACCAGGGGTCGGCAACCTTTCAGAAGTGCTGTGCCGAGTCTTCATTTATTCACTCTAATTTAAGGTTTTGTGTGCCAGTAATACATTTTAACGTTTTTAGAAGGTCTCTTTCTATGTCTATAATATATAACTAAACTATTATTGTATGTAAAGTAAATAAGGTTTTTAAAAATGTTTAAGAAGCTTCGTTTAAAATTAAATTAAAATTCAGAGGCCCTGGACCGGTGGCCAGAACCTGGGCAGGGTGAGTGCCACTGAAAATCAGCTCGTGTGCTGCCTTTGTTACGCATGTCATAGGTTGCCTACCCCTGTTCAAGACCCATGATAACATGTCTGTCTGGAGCAGCAGCCTAGCAGTGGCAGATGTGGGAATGTACCCTTTATCCCATGCTGGATGTACCACTCATATAACTATGATGGGGCTGTCCTGCTGTTTAACAGTAGTGCTCTGTTGGACCTGGGTTCTTGTTTACTGGGCTGGCAAAGGCTGGGAGTGCTGCAGAGGTGATATGCTCAGACATAGCTAACAGAGGGAACTTGGTGTTATTTAACAGTGTTCCCTGCTACTGAGCTGACCGATTCAAAGAGTGGAACTGATGGACTCTGAACAGTCCCATCCCATTGTTCTGCAGTCTCAAAAAGTGGAGGGAATCGAGAAAGGAGTCACTGACAGTGATTCCATATGAGACGTTAGACCCCAAGATGGAGGGACGGGTGCTGGAAGGGGATGGACAACACTTTCTAATCCAGTATGCTACAATGTGATTGCTTAAACACTAGTTTATCTATCCCCTCTCTCTCCCAGGAGCAGCGCGCAACAGTGGCTCTGATTAGACTCCCCACTGGAGACACTGGACTGTGACGTCTGTGCACTCACCATTCAGATCTCTGTAATCCACACTACGAAGGAGGGGGACAAAAATCAGGACAAGGGTCAATCAAAGTTCCAGAAGAAGAGGAGAAAAAGGGTGCAAGAGAAAGATGGTGGGGTCTAATTTCTCACCAGCCTCGATTCCTGCAGTCGAAGGAGATGACTCCATTCTCATCTGGCATCCACTTTATCCCTGAACAGAGCAGCAAAAGGAGGACTCAGTGGCTTAATCACTCAGGAAAACAGCCCTCAGCTCCCCACCCTTGCAGGCACCAGACCTTCAATTATCCTTAGTTCTGAGACCTCATTATTTTAGTTCACAAGGTCATGTGACTCCCACAGCCAACAGCAGAGCTCCAGCAGTTATAGCAGCAGGCACATTGGATAAATACACACAAAACTTTCCTAACTAATTTCTGGCCTTCCCACGTTCCCTTGAATGTGTTGATTAATTTTTATGCATAATGTCACTGGGCTGTGCCTGGTGCTCTCAGGAACATTTAAAAATTGGGGAGGGAGTGCATTTACTTTCATCTTTATTCCATTTGTACGCAGCTTTCTCCAATATCTGCAGTGCTGCTGACTGTCGTGATTTTTTTGACGAGTGAGGTGATTTTGGCTGAGGTTGAAGCCAGTTTGGCGATGATGTGAGAAGCTCCAGGCTCTAGTGAATTTGAGCCCTCTGATTGGCTGCCTGCCCTATGTGCCTGCCTCCTGGGGCTGAGCAACCAACTAGAGTTGCTCAGGAAAAAGCTCTTCCCTCCTCCCCCTCTCATCAGCAGCCCAACCATTCTCACAAGAGAGGATAGGGGAGCTAAACTTCCTCCCCTCAGCCTGTAACCCAATACATATGGGAGAGTGGGCAACACTGACTGTCACACATGCACACGCACACACACTGGTGATGGGCAGGGGGAGTTCAAAACAATCAAAAGCCAGACCAAAACCACAATATAATCTTTTTGGGGAAAAAAAATTTTTTTTTCGGGGAGGGCAATCTCATGATTTTTGGGGGATCTGACTGATGATATTTGATCTCTTGAGGTTGGCAATATTGTATCTTTTTTCTTACAGAATGGCTGAGAACCTTAAAAAAGTAGACAGAGAGATAGGTGTGTGGCCCAGATTGAGCACTAAAGGCTTTGTCACACTTTCTCAGGGCAGATGGCACTGAAACACATATAGGCAAGCAGAATACCTTTGGTGTTATAGGTGCAACACACTGGCTGTGTTGTCTCCCCTGTATGGTAGTTAGTGGCTAGAGAATGAGAGTCTTTTATTGCCACCAGTGTTACTCTTTTATAGGAATGTGCCTTTAGTACCCACCATCCCAGTTCGATTAGCTCAAGCAGCTTGTGGTTATTGGTTATTTCCAAGAAGTCTCTCTTTTGGGGAATCCAACCCCAGACCCATATGTAATCTATACTTACTATTCTACAATGGAAGGCAATGATCCCCCTATCCCTAGGCTTCCCAGAATAGGTTCTGTGTCAATGTGTTCCCTTCCCTGGTGAGTTTCATGTTTTGCCCGGATTTTTAGAGAAAGGGCTAGGAATGTCTGAGCCTCTTTACCTGGGTAAAGTCTGAAGAATCCTGTGGAGCTGCCAAAGTACTGCCAGGTCAGGGTTGGGTCTCTTTGGAAATTGTCCGCAAAAATAGGATTCAAGGCTTCTGACATGTAAACTCCATTCAATATGTCAGGGTCTGTGGGGAAAGGCGGAGCCAGGAAACATAGGGAGAGAGAAAGAAAGGGTGCAACAGGGGGAGAAAAGCACAGTATAGAAGAGAGTGGTGAGAACAAAGAGAAAGACCCAGACAGCGTGAAACCTGTACATACAATGATTCTTCACGGTCTGAACACAGTTACAACATGTATTCCTCACTACTGTCACTCCATTCATGATGACAAACACCGTATTGAAACTGGCTTTAAAACAAATCTTGCAAGAGGAACTGTCTTCACTGTTCAAACAAATCCTGGAATGTAAGTCACCACTAGCAATGGTGCTTGGTCACACATCATCTCCCTTCCTTTTCTGGGGTTTATCTACCTTGGCTGATCTACATCAAGTTAGAACAGGGTCCCAAGGGGTTATGGTAATTAACTCAAGGTTAAATACAATGTCGTGCCCAGTATAGACAGGGATTGTCATGTTATATCATCATACCAGCTGGCTGTGGTAGCCCAACCAGCTGAAACAATGTTAAACATGACAGTCCCTGGTTACAGTGAGTGTTTAACATTGCGAGCTGGTTATCAGGACTCCTACAGTTATGTTTTAACGTGATGCAATTACCCAGTGTAGACAAACCCTTAGATTTAAAAGCCCTCCATCTTTCTCCTACTACTCTCTGTTTTGATCTCTCTCCCCTGGTTTTCTTCGTTCCATTCCTCTGTCTCTGCGTCTCCCCCAAGGCCTGATCTCTGATCCCAGACCCCGATTTCACTTACACCTATGTAAATCTGAAGATTTACATAAGACATCTGAGGCTGACATGAGACTGCTTGTAGTGGTATCTACTCCAGCACCAGAGAGGGTAAAATGGAGCAGCAGCAAGAGGACAAGTGAGGCTTTGATCAAAACCCTCTTTTTGCAATAAAACCCTCTCAAGCTTTCGAACTTTGCAGGATGTATATAATTTCTAAATCTAACAGCATAACAAATAATGATAGCGAAGCTTTAAAAGGGAATCACTGTAGGCCAAATAAATCCTGGGACTCATGAGTGTCTGTAAGTGAAGGGCTAGAGCAGTGACACTCAGACCTCAGTGGTTCAGGCGCCAAATTAGCGACCAATGTTACACAAAAGAGCCACAGTGGTGTGAATTCATTGTTTCATTGAATATATATTATTCTCACAGCAAAATGACTGAACAAATATTATTTTACCGAATACAGTTGGTTAGTAACAGAGTAAAAGCTTCATGACTGGTTAATAACTTAGATTGATTAATAATTAAATCACACTGTTTTAATATCATGTGCTGCAAAGAGCTGCAGGAGACACATTAAAGAGCCACTTGCAGCTCCCAAGTCTCAGTCTGAGTATCACTGGGTTAGAGGCTTGGCTGCTTGCATGATGATAGATGACCTGGTTTTAGTAGCTGAAGTCATGTGGTTTTAGAGGCTAAGCAGGGCTGAGTATGGTCAGTAGTTGGATCAGAGACCTCCCAGGGAACGGGTGTTTATGGAACACATGGATCTTTTATGCCCCAGATTATAGTCCCTAGGGCTGTCAGCTCAGCATGAAATTCATTTAAAAATGTTTAGGAGAAAAAAACCTCTCTCTGCATTGGCCCTGGAATCATGTAACCACTATGGATATAATCACCAGCACCTGCCTCTGTTTGCTCCTGTAGCTTCACTGAGCTCACATACAGACAGTCATAAGAGAGAAGACAGAAGTAAGGGAGCATTTCCTGCCAAAATGTTTACAAGGAGAAAGATTGATGGTCTGGCAGGCACAGAGCCAGTGGCTGGTGGCAGCCTGTTATGTCAATAGAAGAGGGCAGCAACTTTAGAACAATTGTGGTCAAGAGCCTCAGCCTGTGAGGACTATGCAGCCCCATGTTTCAGGAGCTTGCTCACCAATTCCAATAGAGATAGGTCAGCTCCTGATTTAAGGCCAGATTGTGACTGGCAGATGTGTGGATGCACAAGGAGGGGAGGACAGTAACCAAGCACAATTCAATGACGCTGCTGCAGTAGGCATGTCCCCTCCCAGAGCTCCTCACTGCCACCAGAAGGGCAATGCCTTAAAGTCACAGTACAACCTTTATTCTCTATCTTTCACTTCCTGCCCTCCTATTTGTGTTGTTATTCCACTGTAGTTTCCAGGTTCCCCTCACAGGGTTGTGAAGTGAGAGTAAGATCCCCATTACCTTTGTTGTAGACATTGGTTGGGAGTTGCACAACACTGTACGTTGTGTTCACCAGCAGATTATTGAAATGCTCATTTGGCTCCAGAATGAATTCGTCTCCAAGCTCCACATAATTATCATTCTCATCCTTCTCATTAATCAGGAGAGAGTTGTAGTAATCAAACTGTTGATGAGGAGCAATGAGACAGAGGAAAGGGGAAAGACAGCAAGGGAATTTATCATCGGTACTGCCAGAAAAAAAAAATCTTTCCCTGCTTTTCACCACTGCCTCCCTCCTCTGGAGCCCTTCCCCACTGCCAGAATCCTTCCCTGCGGTGGGGAAAGGCTCCAGAAGCAGGGAGCTTCTAGAGCCTTTCCCCACTGTCAGAGCCTTTCCCTGCTGCCTCCCTGCTGCCAGAGATTTTCCTCACTGCTGTAGCCTTTTCCTGCAGCTAAAAACAGCAGTGCATATGGGAAGGCATGGCTTGAGCAAGTAAAGAGCCATGTTCTTGGGTACATGCCATACCTTTCAGGCATGTCTGTACACCTTGCCTAAGCCATACCTGACCATCTACACTGCTACTTAAACCTGTGCTAGGGGGACTACCTGAGAACATAAGCTACACTCCACTGAAAGAAGCGTGCAGTGTAGATATAGCCTTGATCTTTAATCCTTCACCCCACGCTCTTTGACAGATGTGTTCAAGTAGCTCCAGTAGTGCTGATAATGGTCAGTTCAACACTCTTACCCGGTAGTCATAGAATCATAGACTATCAGGGTTGAAAGGGACCTCAGGAGATCATCTAGTCCAACCCCCTGCTCAAAGCAGGATCAATCCCTAGACAGATTATTGCCCCAGATTCTTAAATGGCCTCCTCAGAAATTGAACTCACAACCCTGGGTTTAGCAGGCCAATGCTCAAACCATTGCCAGTCTGTGATCAGATCAACTCACCAGCCCCACCAGCCTTTTATAGCCAAATGACAAGAAGTGAGGTTTACAGTGGAATATACCAATCCAAGAGGAAATGGAGAGTTTCCACTTATCCAACATTCAGAGTCCCTGTTATTCCCCCTGTTAAAACTCCACTTCCTCTCCTGCTGATCACAAAGCATCCCTTTCTCTCAGGAGATCTTCCTTTGGAGATCACCTTTAAGGGCATCCCATGAGTTAGCTACAGCTGGGGGTGCCAGAGAGTCTGGAGTGGAAGGAGTCAGCACCCTTCTTTCTGCAATATCCCCAGCTGCCACCAACATGTGCAGCAAGAATCTGAAGGGTGCTCTTCAGCATGAGTTTACTACCACTGTGGCAGGGTGAGGAGCTGCCATCATGCCCTGGACCTGTCATGGGAGTCACTTATTTAATTAGGATGACTCCTAATGAGACAGGAGTGAGTTATTAATGTGCTACTAGGTGCTCTGAAGGCAAGGAAATTCCCAACATGTCTAGGAATGGGATGGTTAGATAACTGGGCACTGCTGGAATTGGCAGACCATGCCTGGCTATTGGCCAGTTCCTTCGAGGCTCCCTGTCACATGAACCCGGGCTTTGTCATTGAAGGATATGAACGTACCACCAGAGAGGAGTTGAATTCATGTTTCAGATCTGCATCTTCCGCTGCTTCCACCAGCCTCTAATGCAAACACATACAGAGGGAGGATGAGTGGGAAACATCGGACAAGTCTTTTCAGAAGCATGAAATGTTCACAAAATATTGAAAAACCCAGTGACTCGGACTTCAGATCTAGTTCAGCACAGCAGAGGAAGCTACAGGAGGTTACAAATTCTCCTGCATCCAATAAAGGAACTAAAGTTCTGTGCAGCAAGTTTCAGCTCTGGGGAATGTACTCACAGCTACTCATTCCTAAGACTTTGTCCCCCCCAAACAATGAGTAGGTGGCACTGAGCATATTCATAGAGAGACACTTCTATTTAGAAGAACAACAGAAGTTTTCATTCCACTTTAACTGGAGCCTGGTGAAAAAGACAATCCAGAACCAGTCCAGATTCAGCCTATCACCAACATAAAGGGAACTGAGACAAACTGAGTGATGACCGGATTTTTAAAAGGGCCGGGAAATGTTATGACCATTTGTAAACTTTGCCAGCTATGGAAGCTAAAATAATCACCTGCATTATCAAATCTCGTGTTTCAGGGCACCAACCGATCATTTGTTTAGATTAAGATGGAATCCTGCTCAAACACAGCCACATTTACAACACTGCACAATCAGGGCCGGTGCAAGGATGTTTTGTGCCCTAGGTGAAACTTCCACCTTGCGCCCCCCTCCTGTGCCCCCGCCCTGAGGCACACCCCCTCCCCNTGGGCAAACTACATCCCAGGGGCTGCATCCGGCCCTCCAGATGTTTTAATCCTGCCATCCAACTCCCACTGGGAGCAGGGTCTGGAGCTTGCCCCACTCTGGCACTCCAGCCAGGGAGTGGCATCAGGGGCTTGCTCACTCTGCACAGCTCCCAGAAGCAGCAGCATGTGCCACCTCCAGCTCCCACGTGGAAGGGCAGCCAGGGGACTTCGCACACTGCTCCTGCCCCAAGCGCCTGTGGACCGGGCAGTGTGCAAAGACGCCTGGCTACACCTCCATGTAGGACCCGGAGAGGGGACATGCGACTGCTTCTGGGAGCTACTTGAGGTAAGCACCACCCAAGTCTGCACCCTGATCCCCTCCCACGCTCCAACCCCCTGCCCCAGCCTTGATCCCCCTCTCACCCTGAGGTGCCCCCCTTGCGGCAGTTCCCCACCCCCCACGCTGAGGCACGCCCCCCACTCCAGCTCACCCCTGCTCCGCGCACAAGCATGAACACGAGTACCCCAAGCACGCCGTCTCTGCTTCACTTCTCCCGCCTCCCAGGCTTGCAGTGCCAATAAGCTTAGGCACTGCAAGCCTGGGAGGAGGGAGAAGTGAAGCAGCCACGGCACGCTCGGGGAGGACGTGGGGTGGGGGTTAGCTGGGGCGGGGAGTTCCCCTGCGTGCCCCCCCTTACTTGCTGCAGGTGGCCCTCTCTGCGCTCCCCTGCCCCAGCTCCCTCCGCCTAAATGCCGCTGGCGACCGGGGTGGCCGAAGATCCAGCTGTTGCGGTCGCTGCCAAAGAAAGTGGTGCCCCTCAAATCCCAGTGCCCTAAGTGACCGCCTAGGTCGCCTAAATAGTTGCACTGGCCCTGCGCACAATAAGCTGTAGCTGTGTTATGGGCCTTAATAAGGCTATCCAAGTTTGAATCTGAGTCTGAACTTCATGGAAGGTCTCTAGCTCTCTGATGAGTCAAACCAAAACCCTGGACCTGAACACACCTAGACTTTCCTTTTGATCCAGATCCAAACATTGTGACTTTGGTCCATTTTTACTTTTTTTACACCAAATGGTTTTTAAGGAGCCAGGACTCTGTGACTATGGATCTGCACTTTTAAAATTAGGGTGAATACACTGGCACACAACGGATTCATAGATGTTAAGACTAGAAGGGACCATTATGATCAAGATTCTAGCCTGACTTCCCTACATAACACAGGTCAAAGAACTTCACCCAATCAAAGAGCAACTAATGCGCACAATACACATTCTCAAGCAGCTGCAAGAGTCAAATTCACAGTCCACGGCTATTGCTCAGCGACAATAGTCACAGTATGCCACATTGGGCCACATGTTGTTCAAACAGGCTGTCTCTCTTCAATAGTCAGTGTTCACTGCACAGGGCAGGGGTCTCACTTTCTGGAGAGTTAGCCCTGGATCCGTTGAATGAATGTTCATTATCTCATAAAAAGATCAAGCTGAGTCATTACACTACTTGAATCTACTTCCTTATGATAACTATCCTTACACCTCTTGTCAACTGTCTGTAATTGACCACCTTGATTATCACTACAAAAGTTTTTTTCCTGCTGATAACAGGTCATCTTAATTAATTAGCCTCTTAGAGCTGGTATGGCATCTTCTCTGTATGTATATATACACTCTTCTTATAGGTTCCATTCTATGCATCTGATGAAGTGAGCTGTAGCCCATGAAAGCTTATGCTCAAATAAATGTGTTAGTCTCTAAGGTGCCACAAGTACTGCTGTTCTTTTTGCGGATACAGACTAATCCGGCTGCTACTCTGAAACCTGTCATTATCTCGTATTTATTTTGAAGCTAGCCAAGTCACTTGTTTTATTTTTCACCCCTGGCTAAGGTAGAAGCCACTATTCTCTGTTTGCCATTATCTTTCTGCTACTGGCTACGTAATAACAGATGGAGTCAAGAGGCACCAGCTGTTGTTATACCTGCATAGCTTAGCAGTTGCAAGGAAATCAGGAGGTATTTAGGATCCTAAAGATGCAGACAAGCACCTAGTGGGATTTTCAAAAGCACATAGGTACCTGAGTCCCATTGATTTCAATGAAAGTTAGGTGCCTAGGTGATTTGTAACTCCCACTAGGATCTTATCTACATCATTAGGTGCCTAAATACCTTTAAAAATTGGCCTTCAGTGTCTCTAAGCTTTGTGGTTGGAAGAAGGGGATTTCCCCATAAAGTTCTCAAGTTTGTACCTCAACAGCTTCTACTTTTCTGCGCAGCATGCTCTCCATCTCCTCTGAGAACTTCTTCACCAGCTCCAAGCCATCCACCTCCTTGATCTTCAGAGTCGGCTCCACATCTTTGTACTTCTGGGCGAAGGAAAGGAGAAAATCCTCACTGAATAAAAGATTCACTAGGAAAGTCATGAATCAATTACATTAGCTGGGCATTCTAGTTACTAGGAGAGATGCATCTAAAGGGTGGTCCTGATATTCATCTATCCTTTTCTATGCCTCCCCTTTCTTCCCTTCAGTTGGACCTGTGGAAATAACTGGTGCATAATGCAGTTAATTTACACCTCTATGCATAAGTAACTGATTTGCTGGTGCCATCAGGCGCTTGTAGTTGTCTAAGTTATTTCAGCTGCACTAGCAAATGATCACCCATGCAAAAATGTGCCTGTGGTTATTTGCACCCACAAGCTGTGAAAAATGGAAGCCACGCTTTGAAAACTTGCCAATATGTGTATGTACATCAATGATAACTGTATATGTGCCATGCATACCTGCCACCTCGAGCTGAGTTCTTGTCAACTCTCACAAGCCAAGGGAGATTGGGTCTTATCAGTGCTTATATGGGACTTGGGAGATGTCATAAACAGATAGCTAAGGGTTAATGTCTCTTTCATCTGTAAAGGGTTAACAAACAGTGACCTGCAACACCTGACCAGAAGACCAATCAGGAAACAAGATACTTTCAAATCTCGGTGGAGGGAAGCCTTTGTTTGTGGGTTTTGGGGGTTTGCTTTGTTCTCTCTGAGTCCTGGAAGGCTTACAGACACTCAAAGGACTAATAACCGCCTTTTTTACTTATTATCACTATTCTGACATATAGGCTGTAGAGAGGATTGGCAGCTTGGTTGCACTCTGCGTCCCCTTT
>NC_133769.1:117834203-117906342 GCF_003597395.2 Chelonoidis abingdonii
AAGGTGAATGTCCTCTGTGTTTTAAATTCATGGAGCTTAAATCTGCCTATCTCTCCAGGATAACCCAGGGAGGGAAAGCCTGGGAAGCGGGGGAGAAGGGGAAGAAAAAACCTGATTTCTCTGTGTTGTGATTCAAGGAGTTTGAATCACGGTGATCTCCTAGTGTACCCAGGGTGGGAAAGATCTTGGAGGAAGAAAGGAGGGGGAAGGGAAATGGTTTATTCCCCTTTGTTGTGAGACTCAAGGAATTTGGGTCTTGGGGTCCCCAGGGAAGGTTTTTGGGGGGACTAGAGTGCCCCAAAACACTTTATTTTTGGGTGGTGGCAGCTTATCAGATCTAAGCTGGTAATTAAGCTTAGAAAAATTCATGCTGGTACCCCATCTTTTGGACTCTAAGTTTCAGATTGGGGAAATATATCATGACAGGAGACCTCCCAGACAAACCCAGGGGTGCAGGCAGTGGTGATGGTGGCTGAGTTCCAGAGTCAGTGCTGAACCAATTCCTCTGCCTTGGGGTTAATGAGCACTAGAGGTGGGGATGCCCTCCACTGGCTGAGACAAAGTCCGGACAACTTCATAGTCATTCAAGATTTTCTGACATTTGATACAAAATAGAGGTTTAACCCCCAGTATTCTGTCCAAATTCCAAACTGGGCAATTATATTGTCTGTGCCTAAATCACCCCTGCAGTTTCCATATTAGATGTGATAGTTCTTATGTCTTCTCTTTAAAAACAGTGAGGAAAGAGGAGCAGACCAGATGGGAGCAGGAAGGGAAACAAACTGCAAAAGGAGACAATTTGATTAACCTCTGTCAAAAAGGACAGAGCCCTTATCCCGTTAGCGGCGATGGTGATGAGACTGTTTTGATTTAAGCGGGAAAACAAATGAATAGATTCCATAGTCCCTCAGCCTTTCTCTTTGCAGTATATGCACTCCATTCTTGCCCCTGGAGGTGCAGGTTTATAAACAGGCTATGTGGAGAAAGTTTTGTGAGATCCCCTTCTTAAAATATTGGCAGCACACCAGTGCTCTCAGCCTGAGGTTCACTCTCCAGTACGATACAAAATGAGTAGGGGGCAGAGGATTTGGGGGTCCTTTCCAATTACAAGATGTGGAGAGGGGTTTGAATGTCTTTGGGATAAACTACCAGGCCTCCTATTGTTAGACAAGCTCACTCATCCTTAGAGAAGGCTGCTGAGCATATGTGGAGTCTGAAATGCTCTGAGGAGGGGACAGGGCTGAGGAGGTAGGACAGAAATAGCATATACGCAGCTTGCAGCAGGCACGTGTGGAAGCTGCTAGTTCTGTCTGGCATGATTAACAGAGCAAGGCTTTACTGGATTAAAAACTCCAGCCCTTGCATCCATGCTGCTGCTGCTGCTGCTAGGTAGCCGGACTGGATGGGGGAGGGGAAAAGAAGAGGCGGTGTTGATCACAAAGGTTAGCACAGCAACGCTACCAACAGGAGATTTACAGCTCACAGACGGAAGGCCCTGGATGATGACGAGATCACGGGACTCATCCCAGCTGCTGCCAGCCTGTCCCATTTAACTGTGTCATAGTTTCATTTGCAGAGAAGCTGATCTCTGCTACTCCGGGGGCTTTAATCAGGGCCCTCCTCTGTGAGATCAGAGTAATCTCCCTCTGGAATGCAAGACAGCTGGGAAAACTATACTAGCATTTGCATGCTCTGTGCAAAGAAAACACTATCAGCAGTGGATAAACTGGGGTTGTACAATAGCAGTGGTTGTTCCCAACAGCGCAGGCTGAACAGCAGCCTTTTCGCTCCAGCAGGGTAATAACAGCACTTTGCACTCCTGTCAATGATTTTGAGCTTGCTTCTGACACATCAGTATTAGAGGTTAAAAGGATATCAATAACTATGGGCATTTGAGTTTACCAGCCACAGGGTACATTAAGAGCCCAGCCACACATTGTGTGCACAACTCAATCCTTAGAATTCTCGCGGGTGGGGAGAATATCGCACAACATTGGCAGCTGGATATTTCAATGAATTTGTTGGGGCTGTGTTCACCTTTGTGTTCCATAAAATATTCTAGTAAATAATTTTACTGGCCGGAATGTTGATGAAAACAGTGAATTTTAATAGGACTTGTAGAGACTATTTGCTGAAAGAATATTCACATCATATGTGTAGGGAATGCAAATAATGCCATGTGACCTCAGGTATTAAGATCAGTTACCATAGTGATAAGTGCACTATAAATGTCTAGGTAGACTTCTGTGTCCAATCAAAACTAACCAACACAGATCACATTTAGAATCTTGGTTGTCACATATCCACCCAGATTCGCTTGCTGAAATTATTCAGCAAGTATTTTTTAATAATAGTGAAAAAACAACCCCCCCACCACCAACAGAAGAAAAACCGGTAAGTTGCTTGAGTACAAGTCACAAACAGAAAAAGAGTCTATGCTCATAAGCTACATCACTCCTCTAAAACAATGGTAACAACTCATTGGGATTCTCCTTCGGCACAAGCTGGGGAGGCTGAGGACCCAGAGTACTGTACCCTTTGCTGTGTCTGTGAAATGATTTACATTGCCAAATATACGTTCCTGTTCCTACCTCCATGAAATTTAGTCCACTGAAGTACTTAGCATTGCATAACTCACTGACAGTGCCACTACTTAAGTCAGAGAAAGACATTACACCCTCACTCAGCAAAATCACTTCACGTTTATTATTTAATTTGTCTGTTCTCTCCATTCTGCAATATTTAGTAATCTCCTTACTCAGTCTGATCTCCAGCTGAAGCCAACAGGGAGTTTAGCCACAAAAGAAAGCAGGAATTGGTTCTAGGAAACATATTGATTTTTCAATTTCTAATTAACTAAGTATTGTAAGCGTGAAATCCTGGGCCCATTGAAGTCAATGGCAGTTTTTCAGTGGAGCCAGGATTTCACCCTCATTGATCTCTTTTTTTCTTAGTAAAAACAATAGTAAGTAATTCAGTTACTTAGGGTCAAATCCTGATCCTCATGTCCTCCAGACCATGAACAACCAAGTTTTCCATGATGTGGCTGGGTTGTGTGGTCACAAATTCTCAGCAGTGGCTGTTGTATAACAGAGAGCAGCTGGTAGACTCTATAACCGGCAAACTTGACAAGCCATAGAAAAACCAAGCCTGGATTTTTGGTGCCCTTCAAATGTACTTTGTCAGCCTCATGGAGTTTTGTGGGCCTTCTGCTCTGCTTTCTCCTCCCATGGATTTTTCAGTGGGGAGGACTGATCCAGCCCTTTTTATCTAATTACTAGAAGTTAGCAGGAATTAGAAAGTATTACTTATTGCATAATGCACAGGTTTTTTACTACTCTTAAGAAAAGAAATGACTCTTTTAAAGTAATCTCTCTTTTTGGGTGAAAGCAATTTGTATGAAATTCACCCCTTTGAACACAAAAGGCCTGTGAACCATTTAAGTCCCATTTAAGTTTTCAAAATAAGGCTCACAGAAAAGGAACCACCCAAGCTAAAGAAGATGTATGCTTTGCCACTGTTCCCACAGCAAAGCCAATGCATTGCGGTGGAGATTTCAGCAGACCAGAGCAAATCAATTTTTAAGCATCCTTTAGTGACTATGTAAAATTTGCTGTGATTATGTCCTGGCTGGTTCCTGGCTCACTGCTAGCTGAGGAATGGGGTTTCATGTTGCTTTCTGGTGTCATCATAATTCTAACACAGCCAAAGGATTTACTGGGCCTCTTGGGATGGGTGCAGGCTGGAGGTATCCAGGAGGCTTGGAAGCAGGGGGTGTGGGTTGCAATGGGAATGCCTTAATCGTTTTCCTCTCTTTGAAACAACAAGAGCATGCAAACACCGCCAATGAAATTCCATACAAAATGTTAATTAATGAAACAGAAGATTTAAATGTATAAAAGGGAGAAAATGAAAAATTACGGTGCTAACAGCAACAGGAATTTAGTTACATTGTAAATATATCAAGCTCCTAACGCAAGGCCAAATTCTGCTGTCCTTATTGTTATTACTCAGGTTTTTACTGTGTTGTTACACAGGCAAAACGCCCATTGACTTCAATAAGGGTTTTGCCTGAGCGAGGAGTGAGGAAACATTGAGAAAAAACTCCAGGATTTGGCCTCTGCATTATAAATTCACTGGGGAAGGGACCTGTCCTTATATTTGTCTGCAAAGCGCCCCAAATACCTATAACGCTGCAGCAGCAAGCCAAAATATTTCATGTGTGAAATGTGCCCTGCAGCTCAAATACAACAATGTTGCTTTGGAAACTCTTGTATTCGAATTTTCTGATTTCTGTGCATGCAAATCTCCTGCCTTAACATAACCAGAGTCTGGGTGCACGTGTGTGTGCCCGTGATTACATCAAAGTTGTTTGTAGGTCTGCCCTCTTTGAAAACAAGTTTCACCTATCTCAAGAGGTTTGTTCACATTACTGCATTAGGAGGATATCTGATCTTAGCCTCATGAAATTGCTCTCTCTCTCCACAGCCATACCCGTCAAGCATGCAGATTGAAGTCCTTGAAGCTTATCTGCTTTAAGAAGCTTATTACTGAAGATGGTGTTTGATCTAGAGTTTCCTAACAGGATAGAGGATGAGGAAAGACCTGGGGAAATGGGCACAGCAGGAAGAGAGGGGAAAACCCCAGGACGAGAGGGAAAAATAAATAGGATTCGAGAGGGAGCAAGGGGGGAGAGGTAATCCTGACTTGTCTGAGCTGCATGTGTATTTCTCTAGTAATGTCTAAACTGGATAAGAAATGGACTTGGGGAGATGACTCAGAGAAGGAGAGAGTACGCAGGGCGGTGTTGGATCAGAAATCAAACGCAGTTCCTGCAGGAAGTGACAATGGTGACTCAGTGAGTGGCATTCTTCCCCTGAGACGCCGCTGAACCAGTGTCCCACTCTGACATCAAGAATTCCATTTCAAGCAAAGCACAGTCCGTCTGCATGCAGTGCAGCAGGTCTGCATCATGCACAAGAGAAAGACAGATACCGCCTTCTCTTTATCAGTGCACTGCTTAGTATCTTTGGTGGGGACAGGTGAAATGTGGCAATTCATGGGTGGGGGGTGCTCTGTCTTCTATCAGGGAAAGACAGGTGCCACCCCTGCCGCATGAATCCTGGGCTGGATTTGCTGGTCAGAATCAAATTGTCTTTCAGTCAGAAATCAATCGTCTTGTCTCTGAGAGAATCACACATAAGATTTTGCTGGATTTGGTGCAATCTTTTATTGACAATCCGAACAGGGTGACTGTGATCATCCCTCCTCTCCCCTCCTCAAGCTGTCTATAGCTCACAGGGACAGCAACCAGGTAGGGAAAGCAATGGTGTCCCAGGTTATTGGGTGTGCTTGCACTGAACGCCTTCCACTATCACAAAAGACATCATCATGGCACAGCATCTTAGCACTAGCCCTTTCTGCAATATAGAAATTGATGTAGAAACTACTCTTACTTCTCCCTATTCCCAGAAATGGGTTATTTACTGGGCCATAATTGGAGCAGAGTCCCCTGGGAGATTGGGCAAAGAGGATGATAACCGGGCTACATATCTGTCATCCACTAGGGGCTCCAGGTTCCACCACAGACACCTATTGCCTGGAAGCAGAACACAGGGAGACTGATTGCATCGGCAGGCTCATGCAGCCACTTGGGGGTGATTTTCAACAATGCTCAGCACTGGCTGAACCCTGCTCCTCAATTTACAATTAGCTTCACTGGGAGCAGGGACAGGCCAGTGCTGAGCACTTTCAAAGACCTACCCTCAGTGCTATATACAGAGGGCATCCAAGCCAATGAGCCATCGGCAGTCAGCCAAGAGTGTGGCCATATGGAAAGAGGCTGATTTTCACAGAAGGAAGATCTGACTCAGAACAGAGAATCTCCCTCCCACCACTCTCTGGCAATGAGAGCCAGAGGAATGGCAATGATCAAGAGGCAGCTCTGGTGCTCACTGCCCTCCATGCTAAAGCCCATCCTACTTGCATGCAGAGTCACTGTGTGTGAGTTCATGAAGAATGTGATTGGTTCCTTATCTGGCTCATGGAACTGCCTCTCTGCCAGGATTCTGATGAGAACTCTGTGCCCCGGCAATTTCAACTAACACTCCCCCGTCCATCTAGCTTCTGCATTGGCCGGTTCCATATAAAATATACTACTTCCCACGCAGACTCACACATGCACACTTCAAATTAGCCTTCTGCAGTTGGAACTCAATCACTCCAAAGTTCAGGGATAGCAAAAGAGGAGCTGGCCTGACCAAAGCAAGCTGACTATTTCAGATAATTACGTGCTGGTTCATAACTGATTAATTCCAGCAAAAACTTGAGAGACAGATTTTTGCTGTGCTTCTCCAGTTCCAGCATTTCCTACCTGAGCTCATTGACCGAGCGAAACAAACAAGATGGTCCAAATTCCCTGCTGGTGCAAATGGGCCAAACACCACTGAAGTCACTGGAGCTGGACCCATTTATGCCAGCTGCTGCTAATCAGGATGTTCCTAGCAGCTGGAATTGCATGAAGTGGAGGGTATGAAGGTTGCTATTCCTGTGCTGAAGTTACTGGGGCATGGATTAAAGAACTAGGCTGAGCAATTCTTTGTTCCAAGGCAATCTAGTTGTATACAGCTGCTTTCAGGACTGGCATCACAACGCCCTTCAGAGAATCAGTCCTAAACTAAAGAGGGAAAACCAGATTTTAAAGCAAGATTTAAAGAGAGGAAAGTGACTCAGTGGAACAGTGGGAGAAGACAGATGAGGAAGTACAAATCAACAAGAGAGCCCCAGTTGGGAAAGCCCAGGGAACAGAGAGGAAGGCAATATTGGAGTAGAGTGAGCAGGTGGGGGAGTAGACGTATATGTAGTTAAGAAGGGAGGAGAAGAGTGAATATGGTCATTAAGGGAAATAGGTGGATATGAGGTCAGAGGAGAAAGGTGAACAGTGCCCGTGGACAGTATGAAAAACTAGGAAGACAATTCTGAGTCTGAAGTGGCTAATGAGCCAATGAAAGCATCAGAGAGAGGTACAAAGCCACCTGGACCAATGAAGGTTAGAGGGTAGGGACTGGGAAATGAATCCACATGGTCTTGAAATAGGTTGACCAGATAGCAAATGTGAAAAATCGGGATGGGGTGGAGGGTAATAGGAGCTTATATAAGAAAAAGACCCCAAAATTGGGACTGTCCCTATAAAATCAGGACATCTGGTCACCCTATCTTGAAAGTTAGTGAAGATTTCCTAGTGTTGTGCTTCTACAATTGATCCCCAGGGCACACACAGAGAGAGAAGATACAGAGGAGGGAAATCTGAAACCAGCAAAGCTCCTTGCAAATATAGCCTACCTTCTGTAAGAGGAGTGAGCCTGAATACTTTGTCATGATGGAATATATCTCCCCACCAAAGGCATCTGCCCAGGACTTCACCCTAAAGTGGAGAAAGAAGAAAACCAGCAGTATTAGCGCATCAGGTAGATGAGCTGCATCAAAGGGCAACAGTCATGCAGGCATGTATCACTTCCCGTCTCCCCACGCATGCATTCACTGAGCACACCTATGACACTGTAGAAACAGTGATAACATGTTTTCTTTTTGAACTGCTAGTGAAACACACA
Source organism: Chelonoidis abingdonii (assembly GCF_003597395.2). Classification (NCBI taxonomy): domain Eukaryota; kingdom Metazoa; phylum Chordata; order Testudines; family Testudinidae; genus Chelonoidis; species Chelonoidis abingdonii. Next base: position 117,841,814 of record NC_133769.1, read on the forward strand.
ACAGTAGTGGGAAACCATCATCTCTGTGGCCCACTCTTCACCCTGGTCTTTCCTTACCATTAGGCTGTTTTAACGGTGCCAAGTTTTGGGGTTCTTATCCAGTCATTATTGACTCTAACAGGAGCTCGCTTGAGTAAAGACCAGGTAAAATCTGAGTTATAACAGGGTAAGGATCTCAGGATTCAGCCCTTAGACCATGCACTTTTTGTGGTAGGGACAATGAGCCAAGCTGTGATCTCAGTTACTCCAGTGTGAATCCCTGGCATGCAATTGCTTTCAGTGAGGGTATGCTGGACTGACACGGGTGTAAACTGGGAGCAGATTCTGGGCCACAGTTTCTCTCTCTGGCAAGTGCCTTGCACATGTATGCCATCCTCTAAATAATAGACAATAGCAATACCACACAGAGATCATAAGGGTGGTGACATGCAGGCTCAGCATACAGATATTGCCTCCTCCCCAAATTAGCATATATGGCTGCAGTAATTGTCAGAATACTTAATCAGGAATCATGTTAGGATGTTCCACCTACACTCAGTTCCTTTTACAGGGATTCACTTAGGAAGTATCTACTTCTTTATAGAACACATGGCTGTCTCCCCTCATCAGAACAAACCAGTTACTTATGGAGTACAGATTCTTACCTATAATTTTCAGAGGGATTCTTCCCAGTTTTGTGAAAACTTTAAACCCAGAGGGCCTGATTTCTTCTCTTTGCAATGCCAGTAGAGTATAATGCAGTCAAAATCAATGACAGTCCAGCACCATAAAAAACTAGTGCAATGGCATGGTAAATCAAGCACTGAAACATCCGTTTTTTAACCTCTGTGTGTGATCCTGCTCCCACTGAAATAAATGGAAGCAACTCAGTATTTCTGGCTATTATGGTCAGTTTATTGGTTTCTGCATCCTGTTTTGTCAGCCACAGTCATCTTTTTTTTATATACACTGAAAACAATACTGAATATTTGAATTTGCTAGGAAGACAGGATTCACTTTCCCATCTCAGACCCTTATTCTGACAAGCCCACTAGCTTGCTTCTGGCCAGAGAAAAGCTAAAAACAAATAAACATTTTGCCTATTGTGTAATGCATGGGGGTGGGGAAGAATTCCTTCCAGACTTTTATGGTGATCAGCTGATGTCCTGAAGCATGAGATCTGATTACCCTTATCTCATTATTTAACTCAATAACCTCCTGAAGCAGCTCATTGAACAACTTGTCTCCACAAGCCATTTAATGTTGGCATGAAAATTTACTAACAGTCACAAAAGCTGCTTTCCCACCCATAGGATGATGATGATGATGATGATAGGAAAGCTACACAGAGGGCTTCTGGGAGGTTGCCTAACCAGCCCAGGTAACTGCAGCAGTTTTACTATCTCTCTTGATTTTATCAAGTCTTGTGATATTTGGTGTTTGTTCTGAAAGCCCAGGGCTCCTGGAATCATGTGATTGCATGAGAATCTTGGCGCTTTCATTAAAAAGAGAAGAAACAAAAGTTTGTAGCCCTCACGTTTGCAAAAGAAAAGCTTGAAAATGTGAATCCTAAAAGCTCCATCACCAGGAAATAAATAAAAGAACCTGAAATTACTATTAAAAAAAAAACTATATGATTTTTAAGGCAATCCCATGATTTCTGAATGCTTGGGATTGGAAGACTCACAGGAAATATACTGGGACTGTGCCAATGGGCAGGCAGCTGTGGCACAGCTGTGTTCAGAGCACAGCAGCATCTCTATTGACTGTTCTCCAGCTGCCTCCCTAGCCCTGATGGCTGCCTCTCTGATGGGTTTCTTGAAGCTACATGTGGCACTTGAGGTGCTGGAGAATCTACATTTCCTGCAGACAAAGAGAAGGACAGTGTTGGCCAGGGAGTTAGGGGGAAGCATGGGGACAGAAAGGGGGAGTCATGGGGACAAAGCTGAGGAACTGCAGGGTGACAAATGGAAGACCAGAAAGATGAGAAGAGCCATGGGGAGGCATGAGAAGACTCACTGGGGACAAATATAAGAGAGGCATAGGTCAGGCAACTGGTGGCATACAGGGACTTCTCATCAGAGCAGTGTAAAAGGGGGGTTCCTGTAGGTAAATAGGGGTCAGAAATAAATGGGGACCCAAGAAGGGCACTGAGACAGCCACTGGACAATTATTTTTCACATAAGCTGGGAGCCTGGGGGCTGCTGGAGGGCTAGGTGCATTTTGGTGAATCTGAGGTAGTTGTCTTTGTTAAATGATTGAGAGAAGAGGACAAAGAACCAAACTCATATTCACCAGATTGCATCAAAACTTCTTCTGTGACTGCTGGCTCCCACAACCCCAGATAATATGCAGAATTGTCCCTCTGGGGGGAAAGCCTTGAAATGTCAGTAGCTACCTGGTTATTGTGATTTAATAATGGATGGAATCTTTTGAGAGAGGCCTTGAGCTGTTTGAATGCAAAACACTCAGCTTACATCTCCTTCTGAGATCAAGAGTTCTTCAATAGTTTAGTTCATGTAACTGTTTCTCCAGCACAATGTCATTTCTTTCAGCCATCACATGAGAAGTAGGTTTTCCTCCCTCTGAGTAATGCAGAAATATCCAAATTGCTTCCCTTTCAAACAAACTGTAGCATAAAAAATTCTACACCAATATATTTTTAACCTTAAAGTAGTTAAGTTGCTTAAATCAGCTTAGCGAGGTCCAGTACTTTTAACTCTATATATTCAGATATTAGTATCATGGCAACCTGCCAAAGAAAGATTTGTCACCAATGCAGGACTTACTTTGTAGCATGGTGTCAGCCTTTGGCTAGCCATCCATGACGCTGAGGAGAGGTACACGCACTTCCCTTCCCCTCAGAGTGCATGCATAAATGCACGCACACAAGTATGGCACATGCACAAGTCTGTATACACATACTAAAACCCTTGTGTAAAAAGTCCATGCACAGCTACATGTATGAAAACCTGCGTACACATGCAGTGCACACACAATACAATAATGCTATGAAGACTTTGCACTTCTAACATGCTTTTCATTTGCCGATTTCACAGGATTTTATAAAGGAAGATTAGAGTCATAATCCCCATTTTACAAATAGGGAAAGGAAATAGAGAGAGGTGATATGACCGGCATGCCACCCTACACTAAAATATGTGTGTATGTATACATGTGTGCATAATAGTTATTGCTATGTAAGCCTTTGGAGTAATATTATACAGAGCCAGTGTAAGGGGATAGTACCAGTACTATATAGAAGTACTAGGAACAGTAATACAATTTGGATCTTGTATATAAAGATGGCCAGAATGACACATCTTCACTCAAGTACTTCAGACATATCACAGAGCACCAGTGCTACAGCCCTGTCCTAGGAGGATGTTACACACCAGCATAAAATAAGTGCACCTTTGGGGCAGCTCAAATTTGTCCCAGCAACCAGACTGGTCTGCAGCTGCTCCAGAGATCAGGGGCTGTCTTTCTACCATGTTTGCCTGCTCCTTCTGGTGCATCAAACAGAGCTGAGGAAATGGACTAGAAACTACAATAAATAACAACACCTAGCTCTTATCTCGTACTTTTTATTTTCAGATCTCAAAGAACTACATAGAGAGGGTCAGTATCATGATCCCCAATTTATCAATGGGGAAACTGAGGCACAGGAAGGGACATGACTCACCCATGGTCACTGAGTAGGTCAGTGGCAGAGCTAAGAATTTAACTCAGGTCTTCTGAGTGCCAGTCCACTAGGCTATTCTGTACACTTTAAGAACAATCCTTTTCTGTCTGTGAGCCCAGGTCCATGGGAACGATTCCCAGTGTGGCTTGGACCTGGTGGTGAAGCGAGATTTTGCATCTAGGGCAAAAATCAGGTCAAAGAAATACTCCATGCAAAAAGTACAATTAAAACTCTGTCGTCCGCCAGATTAATGACATCTCTGGAAGGTGGGGAGGTGGGTGTCTCTTTAAGGGAAGGGACTGGTGCTGGTTACAAAGGAACACTGAGAGAAAAGGGATGATGAATGGCAGAGCGGGGACTGGGGCACCAGTAGCAGAAAAGGGAAGTAGACAGTGAAGGGCAGAGGATCATAGAGGGCAGAGGAGTATGTGGGTAAAGGGATATGAGGCATGGGGGAAACACTTACGTTTCCAGTGGTATTTTTGCCTGGGACTTAGCAGAAGGCAGGAGGCAGCTGAGTGAGAGGAAAAGCCACAGAATGGCTCCTGGCACCATCCTCCTGGCAAAGACCATCAGCAACAGGACTAGCTGTATAGACACAGAGATTCCCAGCCACGTTTGCCACTCTATGGAGGTCCCAGCATTGTCCAGACAGGCCCCAGCATGGTGTCTTGCTGGGGAGTGGGGTTGGGGAGCAGAGTCCTGGGGACACTTAAGCCTGCATGCTGCTGCCACCTTGTGCCGTCAGTCCGCACTGTCCCTGTCCAAATGGAGAAAAGCTCCACTGGGACTGCACAGTCTTCCACCCAACAGCTGCAGATAAAAGTTTGCAAAGAATATGCTGGAGTTACTGAGAGGGAAAACTCAGGAGAAGCTGTCCCATTGCTGCCAAGGTGATCACTGGGTCCCGTCTAGCTTATGTGCCTTGCAGGAATGGAAGAGACTTGAGGGAGCTCTGCAGCAACTGCATCTACGTAATCTACTGCCGGCCCTTTAATCCCCAAGCAAAGCAGCAATAGCAGCAGATTTAGGGAAGTGGAGTGGGATAAAATCACATAGGATTACTCTGATTTCTGAAGACAGGCCTCAGTTTGTCCAATCAGAGATCAGAGCAAGCTTCCTCCAAGCCTTTTTTAAAGGGATAGCATCACCTCTTCTAAAAAAAGTCTCCTGACCTTTGATCCCTACTGAACAGCACTTGCTCCTCACTTGTAGAGGATGCATGCAAATTGCCCTGGCATGTTTTCCTCTCTGCCAGGGATCATTTCTATTGATTTACTTTTATGTCCCACCCTCTCCCTCCGTCTTCTAGGAAGTACTAAATATACCAAGCCAAATCCCGCTCTTCGTTATTCCTATGCATGTGATCCCAGTAAGTCAAAAGGGTTGCACAAGTGTAAACGAGAGGCGAAATTAGACTGGGTCAGAATCTGATCTCAGTTATACTGTTGGGTTAGTATAAAGAATGACTATTATTACCTATTGTTTGTATTAGGGTTCCACCCTCGAGGTCTCAGTCAGAATCCCATTGTGCCAAATCTAAGATGCAGTCCCTGGACTAAAGAACTAAATAATATCTAGGCAAAAAACGAACTGAGGGAGGAAAAAGGACAGCAAGAAGCAAAAATGGGATCAAGGAAGAACCAGGAAAATACTGGACACGTAATCTGATCTGACCTCTGTAAATGTGACTGCTTATTATTAATGAAGTCTAACATTTTGGTACAGGAAAAAAACTATCCAGATAGCTACCCCCTAATTTGTATCTGGAGATTGACAAGTGAGTCCAGAGATACCTATGGTTGTAGTAGATAGCAAATTACATACTGTTATGAGGGTCACACTTTATATCCATGTTTAATTTATAAATGATTTTAAAGGGTTATTAAAAGACTACTAGATGTTATAACCATGTTACTGACAGAAGTAGTAGATAGCTAAAAGTACGTCAGTAAAACATATTAAAAGATCATTGGAAGCAACCTATTGACCAGCTGGACTGCAGAACAATGGATTAAGCTTTTATTAAAACATCTATTAATAATTTATTAACCTGTCATAAACTATTTATAAATGGAACTTGAATATAAAGCGTAACAATTATGAGCATAGCATGTAATGCCACACCAAGCATTTCTCAAATGTATATGCAGGAGGAATCATCTGCAAAATGATGGAGGTAAAGTATCAGACACAGGGCAGGTGTAATATTGTTTGCAGACTTGGTGCCCACACATGTAATGGGATTAGAGAAAAACTAGAGCAAATACAGAGAAGAGAAACAAGGATTAGAAGTTAAAATATGTGATGAGCAACTGAAAATTTTAACAGGCGAGGATAATGTACTACAGTGATAATTTACTTAGGACTTTAGTGGATTCTCCATCAACTGACATCTTTAAACCAACAGTAGATGTGTCTGTACGAGATCTGTTGTGACTCACCACTGCAGTGTCTCCTGCTGGATGTCCCAGGAATCAGCTCTGCTAGCTAGTGTGCCCTCTTCTGGTGGTGTCTCGCCCACCGTCACCTCTGCTCCTGGACCCATGTCACTCCAAGGACTGTGGCGTCCTCTTCAGGACACAGCCTTTTTGCTGTGTCACACTCAGTTCTCCCCCATTCTGGGGGAACAGCAGTCTACTGCCCAGCCACTTCCTCAGTGGCAATTGGGGCAGGGGGGCACCCAGGCCCACCCACTACTCTGGGTCCTGGCCCAGGGAACATGTAGATGGCAGCCACATGCTGCATCCCCTCCAACCTCTCAGTCTTCTTCCCTGGGCAACTTCCCTGGAACCCAAGCACCTTCTCCACCATTGTCTCAGTGCCTCAGCGTGCCAGCAGTCAGCCAAGAGCTCACTCTCGCTCCCCTGAACCTGCTTAGCACTACTCTGTCCAAGGTGCTAGCTGCCCTCTGCCTGCAAGGCAGCCAGTCCTCCTCCCTCCCTGAGCTCGGCGGAGTGACTGACCTTCTCTGCCCCGAGGCTTTTCTTATGTGGGCCTGCCCGGCCCTCATTGACTGTTCTTCGCAGCCCCTCTCCAGCTGGCTATTTCCTGCACAGCTTCCCTAGGATCCTCTACAATTGACTGCCTGTCACGAAGCCTCTCTAGGGTTCTATTAACCCTTTATGGGCTAGTGTGGGGCAGGAGCCCCATCACACTCAACCACAAAGTATGGGCATGAAGCAGGAATTACTGGGTGAGGTTTTTTGGCCTGTGTTATGCAGGTCAGACTAAATGGTCAGGATGGTCACTTCTCACATTAAAATGTATGAATCCATGAATTTTAGAACAGCCAAATCTCAGGCAGACAAGATCACCTACTATACCTTCAAGGTAACAAATACAATATCCACTATAAATGAAGCAAGGGAATTATTTACAATTTCAGATGGAAGTAGAATAGCTTTATCGATTTGTAGGGAAGGGTTGCAGATCAAGCTGGATGAGCAAGCATCTCAAACAGGTGATTAATAAAGAAAGCAGAGAGCCTATGAGGAATAGAAAATGGGAAGGATGAGCAAGGAAACCTACCTCTTGGAGGTCAGAAAAGGTGTAGGGATAAAGTGAGACCTGTCAATAGCCAAGCAGAGTTGGACCTTGCAAAGGGAATTGTTACGTGCCTGAGTGCTCTACAGGGATGACACACACACACACACACATGGTGAGTGATATGGCTTTTAATGAAGGTAAAGAAAACCGCAAGGGGACTCCTGCACGTTGCTAACTCAAAGCGGGGAACGAGTCCAAAGCAGCAAAAGCAATTTCTAGTAAATATAACTTGGGGATGCTATGGCATGTTAAGCAGCTTCATACATAGGCAAGGTGGGAGCTTTCCACCGCTGGGGCTATCTCTGGTGGCAAAGCACACAGAAGCTCCCAGGCAAAGCAGTTCTGACCAGTTACATACAGCATGCACTAGTACACAGCAACCTTTAATAACCTGTCCTTGAGAAGGCGAACAGCCCTAGCTAAACCATAACAAAATCTTCCGCAGTCCCTTACAGGAATTAAAACCAATAGTAAAAAATTCTATAGCCATATAAATAAGAAAAAAACAAGGGAAGAGTGGGACTGCTAAGCATTGAGGATGGGGTGGAGATTAAAGATAATCTTGGCATGGGCCAACACCTAAACAAATAGTTTGCCTGTTTTTAATGGCACCAGTGAAGAGTGTAAGGGTAGTGGCAGGGTGCCTGATGGGAACGAGAATATGGAGGTAGAAATTACCACAGCTGAGGTGGAAGTCAAACTCAAACAGTTAATGGGACTAAATTGAGCGGGTCCAGATAATCTCCATCCTAGAATATTAAAGGAATTGGCATAAGAAATTGCAAGCCCAAGACAAAGGATTTTTAATGAATCTATAAACTTGGAGGTCATACCCTATGACTGGAGAATTACTAATATTGTTCCTGTTTTTAAGTAAGGAGAAAAAAGTGATCCAGGAAACTACAGGCCTGTTAGTTTGACCTCAATTGTATGCAAGGTCTTGGAACAAATTTTGAAAGAGAAAGTAGTTAAGGACATAGAGGTGAATGGTGATTGGGATAAAATACAACATGGTTTTACAAAAGATAGATTGTGCCAGAGCAACTTGATTTCTTCTTTGAGAAGGTAACTGATTTTTAGACAAAGATCTAATATTCCTGGATTTCAGTAAGGCATCTGATACAGTTCCACATGGAAAATTTTTTCTTAAATTGTAGAAGATGGGGATTAGTATGAGAATTGAAAGGTGGACAAAGAACTGATTAAAGGGGTGACTATAATGGGTCATACAGAAAGGTTGTACAGGCTGGAGGGAGGTTACTAGTGGAGTTCCTCAGGGATTGGTCTTGTGACCAATGTTATTTAACATTTTTATTACTGACCTTGGCATAAAAAGTGAGTGTGTGATGATAAAATTTGTGGATGACACAAGTTGGGAGGTATAGTCAATACAGAGGAGGACCAGAATATCATACAAGAAGATCTGGATGACCTTGTAAACTGGAGTAAAAGAAATGGGATGAAATTTAAGAGTGCAAAATGCAAGGTCATGCACTTAGGGATTAACAAGAATTTTTGCTATAAGCTAGTGACTTATCATTTGGGAGTGACAGAGAGAGGAGAGAGACATGAGTGTATTGGTTAAATATGGGATGACTAAGAGCCGTCAATGTGATGTAGCTGGGAAAAAGCTAATGCAGTCCTAGGATGCATCAGGCGAGGTATTTCCAGTAGAGACAGGGAAGTATTAGTACCTTTATACAAGGCACTGGTAAGACCTCATTTGGAACACGGTGTGCAATTCTGGTCTCCTATGTTTAAGAAAGAAGAATTGAAACTGGAACAGGTGCAGAGAAGGGCTACTAGGATGATCCGAGGAATGGAAAACCTATCTTATGAAAGGAGACTCAAAGAGTTTGTATTGTTTAGCCTGACCAAAAGTAGGTTGAGAGGAGATATAATTCCTCTCTATAAATACATCAGAGGGATACATACCAGGGAGGGAGAGAAGTTATTTAAGTTAAGCACCAATGTGGACCCCAGAACAAATGGATATAAACTGGCCATCAACAAGTTTAAGCTTGAAATTAGGTGAAGGTTTCACTCCTTTGATGGTGAGAAGTTCTGGAGCAGCCTCCCAAGGGGACCAGTGGGGGCAAAAAAACCTAATTGATTACAAGACTGAGCTTGGTAAGTTTATGGAGGAAATGGTATGATGAGATTGCCTACAATGGCATGTGGCCCATGGGTGACTGCTAGTAGCAAGTATCTCCAACGGCTGGTGATGGGACACTAGATGGGGAGGGCTCTGAGTTACTACAGAGAATTCTTTCTCAGGTGTTTGCCTGGTGGGTCTTGCCCACATGCTCAGGGTCTGACTGATCTCCATATTTGGGGTTGGGAAGGAATTTTCTCCTGGGTCAGATTGGCAGAGACCCTGTGTGGAGGGGTGTTTCACCTTTCTCTGCAGCATGGGGCCCAGGTCACTTGCAGGTTTAAACTAGTGTAACTGGTGACTTCTCTGTAACTTTGTCTTTAAACCATGATTCGAGGACATCAGTAGCTCAGCCCGAGGTTAGGGGTCTATTTCAGGAGTAGGTGGGTGAGGTTCTGTGGCCTGCAACGTACAGGAGGTCAGACTAGATAATCACTGTGGTCCTGTTTGACCTTACAGTCTATGAGTCTATAAAGGATAAATCTTGCCAAACATGATTGCTTTTAGGATGAAATTATGAATATAGTGGATGCAGAGAAAGGAGTAGATAAATCAGATCTGGATTTTAGTCAAGGATTTGATTCCGTGTCATTCAAAGGGCTACACTGTGGTATGAATGCGCCAACCCTGAGCAGGGGGCAATGCAGAGCCCAGCTGCCCTCATAGGAGCACAGGGATGATAATATCTCAGAGAAATACACTCTCTCCAGGGCTGCTGCTTATGTATGGAGGGCGGGAGATGCAATGAGCTGCATGCATTAGAATGGAGCAGATTGAACCCAACATACTGGCCCCACTCTGGCTTACTGGGGAGGGAGGCAGAAAGAGGGGCCAGATCCCCACCTCCTCCTGTTCCTGATGTCTGTATCCTGCAGGAATGAGCAGTAGCATAGGGCAGAGCTGGAGCAAAAACATCAACATTTGGAAAGATGGAAAAAATTGGGGGAAAAAATTAATGATTTTTTCTTGAACCTCCCCCAGTTTTTGACCATCTACAGAACTGGCTGAATTTTTCATATTTTGACGACTAATAAAAAAATCACCGAAAAAAGTTGCCTTTTTTTTGGCAACATTTCCTCACTCTCTTTGCAAGGAGCTCTAGTGCAGGAAGCATTGGGACTGTTATTGTGTGTGGCTCCTGCACAGCTGTGTGAAGTGGGGGAGTCTTTTTCCTCACTCCTTCATCTATGTCAGGGGTGGGCAAACTTTTTGGCCCAAGGGCCACATTGGGGTTGCGCAACTGTGTGGCGGGCCGGGTAGGGAAGGCTGTGCCTCCCCAAACAGCCTGGCCCTGCCCCTATCTGCCCCTCCCACTTCCTGCCTCCTTACTGCCCCCCTTAGAACCTCCCACCCATCCAACTCCTCCCTGTCCTCTGACCACCACTTCCAGGAGACCTCAAGGCCGGGCAGGATGGTCCCGTGGGCTGGATGTGGCCTGCAGGCCATAGTTTGCCCACCTCTGATCTATGTATTGCCACTTATAATCTGGACCCAATTTAATCCAAGTTGGTTTAGCTAAAAGAACTTCCATGTGCTTTGAAAACTATCCAAAGGATTGAAACAAAAGATGATGAGAAACAGCAATGGACCGAGTTCGGAAGATGATTCTGCTGATAATCTGTGTTAGCTTCCATTTTATTTAAAACCTTCAGTTGTGAGCTAGAAGAGGGAGTACGCAGCAAAAGAATGCAATAGAAAGATGAACTGAAAGTACTATTGAGGCTTGACCAATAATACAAAGGGATTTGGAAAAGGTTTAATTTGATAACTGTATGTATAGTTATTTCTACAGTCCTCAGTTCACTACAGTCTCTGAGCACCTCTGAAACACAAGGAAGCAATAACTAAAAACAGATTCAACAAGGTGCAAAAAATGAAACAAAATTCTGAACAACTGGTGAAAAACAATCCAAAGCAAATATACAAAATGGGCTGGAGAAACCCGAGAGGATGTAAGAGACCTAGCAATGAGAGTGGACAGCAAATTAGAACTAAGTTAGCAATGCACTGTGACAGCAAAAAAAGGCCAGTGCAATTCTGAGCTGCGTTCACAGAGGTATCATAGCAAGGAGCAGAGAAGAAATATCCCCTCTCAATGTAGCTCTGGTATGACTGTAGTTGGGACATAGTGCCAAGGACTGAGATACAGAGTTCACTTCTAAGCACTTATTATCAGAAAGATATTGAGAAATTAGAAGGTGGTCAAAGAAAAGCAACAGGCATTATCAGAAGGTTGGAGTAACTGATATACAAGAGAAGATTATTAAAGAAGCTAAATACGCATTGCTTGGCTAAGTAATGGCTATGGGATGATATGGGGCATTATGTAGTTTTACAGTGGGATATAAATAAGGAGAAAGAGATGAAATTAAGGAAGGGAAAAATTAGGTTGAATATCAGGAAAACTTTGTTGAGTGTGAGCTCTGTTGGCCATGGGATCACCTTCCTAGTCACTTACTTGACCAGTGCACTACTGGCCCTTATGCTACATTTCTTAGCATTGGGGTCTCTCCCCTCTACTAGCTGGCGAGTCAGGTGAGATAGAGGATATGATAGTGCGCTTGAGGGCTGAAGGAGAGGAACTCAATGAGAATTTGAGGATAAAAGACGGGGAGGAAATAAGCAAGAGTGGAAAGGAATGGGAGTGGAGAGGAGATGAGAGGGGGTGTTGTTAAGAAGATAAGTTAAGGAATTAAAATTGGATGGGATAATAAAGTTAGAAATGGAAAAGACCATTCAGTCATCCAATCCATCTCCCTGCTGATGCAGAGCTGTTCCCTACAATACATTTCTAGCATTTTGTCCAACCTAGTTTTAAGTGTTCCAGGAAATAGGTCTTTCAGCTCTTCCTTGGGTAGGTTGTTGTATGTTCACTTGGCAGCACACAACTCGGGGGTTGGGGAGAGTGAATCAAGCCTGTGATTTTAAAATCTAACCAGGACTTCTGGTGTATTGTAAGATGTGACCCAATTACTAAAATACAGGATAATGCTGATTTTTTGCATGGTAGCCCTGAACACTGCAGGTCTTTGGAGGGGATCATAAGGGTGACTGTCCGAGTCCCACTCTTCTGTAGATACCAGGATCAAGGGGTGAGGAGATAGTGTCCAGTGTTAGCCTGCTTTCCTTTCTGGATACATTAGGATCCTGTCATCTGACTGGAATGCTGAATAATCATGAACATCAATGTAAGATAGTGTGTTGTCTGTGATTAATAAGACACTTTTATTCTAATTTTGGATGAAACATTAAGGCTTTGAATAAAAATTTGAAATATTTAATTTTAGTTTATTCTACTTTGGCGAGACTATTTTTCATCCTAAAGGAAGGATGGGAACTATCAGCAGAGGAAACAGTCTTTGGGTAGGTCACAGCAGATACATTGCATTGCTGTTGAGATAATCTTCAAGTCTCTATCATTCATGCTATCTCACAGCAGGACTAATCAGATGAATATCTGGGTGTGAAAGCTCCTTGGCAGTGTCCCTTTAAAGCCCTGCTCTGGAATAGTGCTTTAGCATCAGCCCAGCAAACTGTCTTCAGAATTGGTTCTTGCAAGAGTGATACTAGCACAGTGCCTCTGGCCTGTCTCGAAAGGCCTAACTTCCATATACTGGTTTGGCAAGCAGTCTCGTAGGGCCTTGCCTACACTAGAAAAATGAGCATCCATATTACAGCAGCTGCCAGCAACAGTGTAGCTATGCTAATGAAAGCTATGGGGTAGGGCCTCGGGTTGGCTCCTGTTAGACACAGAGAGGTATTTTTACCATTTTGGCAGGCATATCTTCCAAGCAGGGTCTCATGACATGATGGTTATAAATTCCAGAGCCTGTCTAAAATAGCAGCTTAGCCCCAGCCACCATAGCCACGGCTTTGCTGGGTGTTGCTGTTATATAATACCAATTGTTACAGCCCAGGAATAGGGGCCAGGAAATCTGGGTTCTATTCCTGGCTCTGCCATTAAGTAACCGTGAGACCTTAACCTCTCTGTTCCTCAGTTTCCCCCTGTGATATTGTCTCTTTGTACCTCAATTTCCCACTATAAAGCCAGGGAGGATAATATTTCCCTGACTCACAGGTGTGTTGCGAGGTTACATGCACTAATGTATATACAGCATTTTAAGAGACTAGGATGGATGGTGCTATAGAAATCTGAAGTTGTACTATTAAAACACAGTTTCTATGGCCAATGGAGGCAGGGCCTAAGAAATAACGCGCACAGAAAGACTGTGATATGACAGTATATGTCTGATATAACTCTTTGCCATGTCACAAAAGTTCATTTAACATGGGGAATATAGCTAAAGATCCAGCCATTACTGATCTCTTAGCAGAACAAATGCATCCCTGTGTAATTACTGGAACAAAGGAATTGCCATACTAACTCAGAACAGTGGCCCATCTAGCCCAGCGTCCTGGTAGTGACATTAGTCAGTACTGGATGCTTCAGAAGAAAGTCAAAGAAATCATATAATAGAGAATAATGTGAATAGCTGGACCATAAAACATTATTGGAGTTCATCAAGGCTGAATTTGGCCTAACGTGTCCATTTCAACCTCTAAATTCCACCCTCTCTCTCAGTCAGCATCTGGCTCCAGATCCATTCTTCTGCAAACTGCATGATTTTACAACTGTTTATAGAAACAGTCATATAAAAGTTGTATTAATTAATGCCTGTGGCTGGTGCTTTTTTAAACTCTACTCTAAATTTAGATTCATCTAAATATTCTGGGATAAAACAGGCATTTTCTTGCTCAGAGCATTTTAAACGCACAGCATTCATCATTGTTCTCAGCAGCAATGGCAGCAGCAGGAAACCCAGGGGAACCAGAGTAGGAGACATCAAGGGAGAACAGAATGCACAGAGACTAAGGAGCAGAGAAGGATTTCCCCACTGTTTATGCAATAGAATAAAAGAAATAGTGAAAGCAGATATTTGATTTTTTTAGAGAAATCTGGGCAAATGGCAGCTTTCCTACCTGCTCTAAGAAAGAATTTTAAGAGGGATTAAAGTCTCTCATGTGGAGGTGGCTGCTCTAGAACAGTTCTTTCAAGAGAGGTTGTGCTGCCTGGTGGCTGATGCAAGATTGTGGCCGCATGGAGAGGCACTAGAATTGCACTGCACAAAGTGACTAAATAAAGGTTACCGCTTATTCTGTTGATCTCCAAGGCCACCAAGACACTTTACTGAGTGCGTATCGCTCAGTGTAAATTGCATGGCCAAACCCTGTTGCATTTTAAATGTGGGATGTGATGATCTTGTTCTGAGGATACACTACAAATATCTCCTCTTCCTACTCAGTGTGTTAACTACCCCTTGAGGCTCCAGTCAAGATTTTACTAGGTTACAAGAACAGAGGGAGCTGGACCAAATTCTCGCTGCTCTAGCAGGGATGCACGAATAGGAGGAAAGAGCACACGAACTACAGTTCTTCTGGTGCTCTTGCGTAAAGGAGGGCCATATGTTGGTTGCAGGTTCTGGAAGTGAAAAGTCACTTTCCCTTTCAGTCTCGGTTTACTCACCCCCCTACTTGTGAGGATTCAATAATTAATGTCTGCACAGAGCTTTGAACATATAAAGTGCTATATAAATTCTAAGTATTATTGCTAAGGGAGCAATTATTGCTAGTGGGCAAGATGCTGGCCTGAGAGTCAGGAGACCTGGGTTTCTATTCCCAGCTCAGCAATTGACCTGCTGTGTGACCTTCACTTCCCCCTCTTTGTCTTGCTATTTAGCAAGCTATTTGCTCTTTGTGGCAAGGACTATCTCTAACTGTTTGTACAGGGTCTGGCACAATGAGGCTCTGATCCCAATTGAGGCTTCTTGCACAGCTGTAATACAGATCAGAATATGAAGAATGGGGGACATGTCTGGGCAGGATCTCTCCTCTCAGTTATCATTCATCCTTTTAAAATTTCCAGTTGATGCTGTTTTCTCAAAACCCTTCTTTTTCTTCAGTGTTTTCTCTTTTCTCATTCAGCCTTTCTTGCCCATGCAGGTTTACATTCACTGGTCACACCTTCCCTCTTTTTATCTTTTCTTTGTCCCTATCCTTCCCATTCCCTCTTCCTCACACTTTTCTCTCTCTCCTCCATGACTCTCCTACTGCAGCTCCTCTACCCTTTCCAGGCCTCCTTTGACCCTCTATTCTCTAGTGTACCTGTCTATTCATCCTCTGATTCACCATCCTTCCATCACTGAGAAGGAACTAGTAATTCAGCACTATGGAAGGATGGGGAGGGTCACTGCCTATCCTGCAGCAGCCTCTGAATGACCAGGGAGCACTCTGAGGAGTTAGTGTCTCCTCCAGTGCAGTTGCTTAACAGCCCCCACTCAGGCCACTGTCATGTCTACACTGCAATAAAACACCCGCAGCTGACGTGGGTTTGCAGGGCTTGAGCTGTGGGCCAATAAAATTGCAGTATAGATGTTTAAGCTTAGGCTGGTGCCTGGGCTCTGGAACCCCATGTGTGGGGAGCGTCCCAGACCCTGGGTTCCAGCCGGAGCATCTACATTGCAATTTTATAGCCCTTCAGTCTCAGTTCCACAAGCACAAGTCAGCTGACCTGGACCAGCTGCAAGTGTAGACACACCCCTAAGGGATGTCTACCCTGCAATGTAAACCCAGGGTTAGTAGAACTCAAGTCAGCAGACTCTTGATTTGTTAACCTAAGGCTTGAGCATCTACACTGATTTGAAAGTCCAGATTAGGAATTGTAGAACCCTGGGTCCCAACCTGGGGCTCCAGCATTTTACACTACATAATGTGCGCCTGAATCCAACCACCTATATCCCAGACTTCCTAGCGCCTTAGTGGCTGCTGTAGCCCTTTGTTCATGGTAGAGTATGTGAAAACTTGACTGTCCACCAAACTTGCCTCTCCAGAGGACAGAGAAAGTTGGCCTGTGGGATTGTGGGATACTTTTGGCAGACTCCCAGAGCATGAGTCCAATGGTGACATGACTATACTGCAAAACAATAGGGCTTGGACTCTGAGTCCCAGCTTGACTCAGGGTCAGACCCTCCACCTCTGTGGGGTCCTGGGACCCTGTGTCTGAGCCCTGAGTTAGCATGATTTGTGTGTAGATGGAAGGGTGGCCTTGAGACTGAGTTCGAACTCTGGGCTTACACTGCACTATAGAGAGACCCTCAGTTAGCGCCCCAAAATTGGAAGATGAGCTCTTTAGCCTTATTGAGAGGCAAGAAGTCTGACAGACACCTGCTTCTTTCAATGCTTGAGTTTTAACTGATCAGCATTGCTTAACAAGAGCCCTTGCACAACCACTGGTTCCAGCGAGCTCTTGCCAGGTATGGTTCTCCACAACCACCATATTACAGTGTGAGAGTGAGAGTACTGCTCTGACTGCACCCTGGCTGGGCAATAAGATCCCCATAGATCTTGCAGGAGGGTCTCACCCCAGGTGCTGCATTAGCCTAGCACAGGACAATTCCCTTCACTAAAGAGCATCAATAGGAACCCTCATCCCTGGCAATGAGAGAAAAGGCTTGTAGATCAGTCTAGGGCTTCAAAGAAGGATCAAATTGCTGGGTGAGCAATAGGGAAGGGTCCATTTGGTGGAGTGCCCACTGGGGGGAAAAGATCCATTTTCTGTGAGGGCAGGGGGGAGGATCAGTTTGCTGGGGGGAGTGGGCCAAAAGAGGTAGATGATCAAACTGAGGGGGTTAGAGGGAGATACAAATTGCTGGTCCTGAGATTGGGGTGGTGGGAAGAAGATCAATTTGTTGAAGGGGGCTGCAGAGGTAGAGTGTAAATGAGGTGGGAGGAAGAGAACAGAGCATCAATTGGCTGGGGATAGTCACAGGACTGAGTAGGTTGGAGGGGTTGTACAGGGTGGACTCAGAGAGGACAGCTGAGGTCAGAAAAGGATGGATAGAATGTGTGTGAGGGGTGGTCAGAGGATGAATTGGAGAGCAGAGCATTGCTTGGGAAGGGTGAGGGGGAAAGGATGGACTAGGGAGTAGAGATTTGACAGTGGTGGAAGAGGGGAGAGAATCAGTTCAATGGGGAGCCTTACTGAGGGGCTCCTAGTCTAGAGTTCCTCAGATTTTGAGTGTCCATCCTGAGATCACATGAGCCTGATTTCTAGAGGTGCTCCTTCCACTGCCTGTAGCTGGAGTGGTGAGTACTCAGCACCTCTGACAACCGGGCCCTAGGTATCTCAGCTAGGGCATTCAAAATCATTGGCTAGTTTTTAACATTTTGGCCTTGATATTTATAAAGCACATGGAGGACCTCAAACGCAAAAGGCATAGTGATGCAAAATGCAATTAAAAAATCGTTGAATCTGAGATTTTTGTATTTAATTTGGAATTCACAAAATGCTCCAATTTTGCCAGTAGTCTCAAAGTCATGATCTGCGACATTTCATGATTTTTTTCTTAAAAATACGACTGACCTTTTTTTCCCCACAGAAAACTTTAATGTTTCAAACATTTTAATTGGCTGATGATCGATTTGAACATGTTTTGAGATAAAACTGGCCTTTAATAAAATGTCACAGAAAGAGAACTTCTGAGCCATGGGAAAGGCTGGAATGAAATAGTGAATTATTTTTTCATTAATATTTATGAAAACATGTTTTTGATTTTTTGCCAGCCATTAGTTATCTCTAAAGATATTGTGATGGGTTTAAAAAGAAAGGGAGAAGCAAGAAAGATTCCACATCAAATTAGAACAGGTTTTAGAGTCTCATATTTTGCTCCCAAATTACTCAACAAAGCACTAGAAGTGTTTCCCTGACCAATGACTATGAAGCTGGTTGCTTGTGAATGGACCTCAACTCAGGACCAAAAGTACATTTGGGAAAGATTGTGTTGTAGCATCTCTTCTTGACCTCTAATTACAATTCAAGTCACTTCCCTTCTCACCAAGCCACTTCCAAATCTGTAATTAGTAAAGTTACCTGCTAGTGTTCATAATGGACACTCTCTCCTTCCTTCAGCCTCTGAGTAGTATCTCTTGCTTTTCACAGAGATTGTCCTTCCATTGCCTGTTTTAGTGCTGTAACTCTGCCCTAAGATGATTAAAATAGAAATCATGTTCTGTACTGAAGAATCATTAAGCATCTACTTGGATTTCCTTCACCAAAAGAGTCCAAGGAGGTTAAAGATCAAACCAGCATATTTCTTGCAAGCAGCTCATATTATCATTGTAGAGTCTAGGGTATGCCTACACAGCAACTAGACATCGATGGCTGGCCTGTGCCAGGTGACTCAGGCTTGCGGGGCTCGGGCTATGGAGCTGTTTCATTTCTGTGTAGACTTCGAGGCTCGGGGTGGAGCCTGGGTTCCAGGGCCCTGCAAGGTGGCGAGGGTACCAGGACTTGGGCCCAGCTGAGACTGGAGCCCCATTGTTCTAGACATTGTATGTATACATGTAGGAGACAATCTCTGTTCCACCTTATAGACTGACAAGAATTATTCTAGCCAACAGGGACTAGTGAGCACAAATCAACTCTCATATTACTAGATTATATCACAGTGTACATGTCTTAAAAATCAGTTTATAGCAACTTTACTTATATTGGGTTCTCTTCTGCTGTTGTCAACATTTGTGTAGTGTGTATGACAGTGAATAAAAAAGAGAGTGACAGCTCCGAAAACCACTCAACTGGACCAGGGATGGAGCAGCCTACAGCCCCCTTCAAAGAAATCAAGGAAATGCATTCCATTCACTTTGACTTGAGCTAAAAATAATTAAATAAAAATGTTATTCCCGGTCATGCCTTCTGTCCAAAATCATTTGCTCTGGTTAAAACACACATTCCAACTGCCTGCTTTCTGGTAAGCACTGCGTCAAAATTGAAGTTAACATCTTTCCCAGCCAGAGGCTCCTGAAGTTTTTGAGAGAAGCCAAATAGTTGTGGCCTCAGGGGAATTCATATGAAAGCTGACGTGCACAAAGCAGGCAGTCTGGCACTGGAATCTCATTAGCAATGGTTGTTCGCTGTAGCTATGACCTTAGTGTAACTCTCACTCCAGTGATGTTGCAGTTAATTGGCATTTCCAGTATGGAATGATTCTCTCTTCTAGCTACAACTTAAGATAGGCTCCATTCTGCTCTCTAGGTCAGTAAATCCACTAGAAAGAAAAGCGTTACCTGTATTTCAATGTACATTATTACATTCTGACAGCTACTAAGCTACTTTATGTCTGCATAGGAGTCCAGCAATCAGACTAGGCAACAGCAAAATGTGTGTGCTGTTTAGATTACACACACACAAAATTGATGGAATACTCCTGCTCTGAATGGTTACAACAGCTGTAACTGTGCTGTCTGTTCATTTTCAATGTCTTACTTTGCAAGAAACGATGAACACATTTAAGAGATTGTGATGGATGGAGAGTGAGTGAAGCCATTCAGCAGAGAGCTGCTGCCTGGGGAATGCTGGCAATATGCAGGTTATACAGACAATTCTCAACACCCCCACCCCTCCGCAGCCTAAATTAACATTTTTAATTGCTATCCCTCACTGTTAAGGAGGTGTGTGGCAGCCTCTACTGGCACAGATAATGCATGACCGTATCACATATTGTATATGCACATGATCCAATGGCTGCAGGTTAAAGCAAAACAAATTCATACTGGAAATATCGTGCACATTTTTAACAGTGAGGGTAAAAAATTGGAACAATTTACCAAGGGTCATGGTGGATTTTCCATCAGTGACAATTTTTCAATCAAGACTGGACGTTTTTCTAAAAGATCTGCTCTAGGATATATTTTGGGGAAGTTCTATGGCCTGTGCTGTACTGGAGGTCAGTCTAGACAATCA
This sequence comes from Chelonoidis abingdonii, assembly GCF_003597395.2. Lineage (NCBI taxonomy): Eukaryota > Metazoa > Chordata > Testudines > Testudinidae > Chelonoidis > Chelonoidis abingdonii. Next base: position 117,861,980 of record NC_133769.1, read on the forward strand.
CAATGGTCCCTACTGGCCTTGGAATCTATGAATTGTGATTCTCATGCATTGAGAAAAGCTTAGCACATCAATGAAGACACTTCAAATGCAATCAATGGCCAGGTGGCAAGTATAGCTAGTCCAGGTTATAGGATCACAACTACTTTCCACTCCTCACTTTCCTTCTATATGAGATTATCACAACAATAAAATATGATATAAACACACAGTCAACATGTAGAATTCACTGCTGCAGGAAGCCATTGCATAACATGTGGCAGCTGGATTTTTAAAAGGCCTGGATAATTTTATAACATGTACAAATTTAGTATAATTCATTCTCAGGTTTCAGAGCATAAGGTTATCATCTCACGGGATCAGGAAGACATGTTAGCATCCATATGCAGCCATCCATTGGCTAAAATCACTATTATTCTGGGCCATGGGGTTTCTCTGGAACTGCAATTATTGGTAACTGATAGAGGAGGGATACTGGACTTGATAGACCATTGGTCTGACCCACTATGGCAAACTTATGTTTCTATATACAGATTCTTCCCTTTTTCATACAAATTTTCATTTGCTCTTGTCTGAAATGCCTGAAGCAATCACTCATCTATGGACAGACCCATCACAAAGCCTCCAAAACTCCCACAGAGCTGCTGCAGGAAAAAAAACATAGGGCCCTACCATATTCACAGCCATGAAAAACATGTCACGGACTAAGTTCCCTCTAAGCTGCATGACTGCGCAGCAGCCTATTAAGTGCACTCACGGCTGCAGTGGGGAGAGATGCTTCTAGAGCAGCTAGAGAGCAGTGGCTGCTGGCTGGAAGCCCAGCTCTGAAGGCAGTGTCACGGCCAACAGCAGTGCAGAAGTGAGGGTGACCTGGTATGGGGTGGGATCATCAATTGGGGGGGGGGGCAGGGCTGGCCTTACAGGTGGGCAAGTGGGTGACTGCCAGGGACCCATGGTCCAGGGGATGCTGTGGTCATCCTCATCCACACACACAGCCAGACCAACGCCCCTTTAACTACCAAGCACTGGGTCTGAAGCCGAGGAGGGGCAAGGCTGAGGGTGCCCCAGCTGGGGGCTTCTACTGTGTGCAGGGCTCTAGCCGTTAGTCCCGGATGGGGTGAGGTAGGACAGATCTTCCTCTTCCTTTGCACGGGCCACTCCTGAGGCTGGGTCAGACCCATCTCTGGGAACCAACCTCGGCTGCAGAAAGCTCCATGGCTACTGGCTGGGAGTCCAGCTGTGAAGGCAGCACTGCTGCCAGCAGCAGCGCAGAAGTAAGCGTGGCAATACCATGACCTCCCTACAATACCCTTGCGACCTCCCTCCTCCACAACCCCATTTTGGGCCAGGACCCCCAGGGTTATAAGACTGTGAAATTTCAGGTTTAAATATCTAAAACAATGAAATTCATTATTTTAAGTATCAGAGGGGTAGCCATGTTAGTCTGGATCTGTAACAGCAGCAAAGAATCCTGTGGCACCTTATAGACTAACAGACGTTTTGGAGCATGAGCTTTCGTGGGTGAATACTCACTTCGTCAGATGCACGCAGTGGAAATTTCCAGGGGCAGGTCATTTCCCCTGGAAATTTCCACTACATGCATCTGACGAAGTGGGTATTCACCCACGAAAGCTCATGCTCCAAAACTTCTGTTAGTCTATAAGATGCCACAGGATTCTTTGCTGCTTCATTATTTTAAAAATGCTGTGATCATGAAATTGACCAAAATGGATTGTGAATTTGGTAGGGCCCTATTTATAAGGCCTAAGTGCAACAGTACCTCTATCAGCAGCAGGAATCATATTAGGAAAAAATGGTTACTAACCTTCTTTAACCTTCTGTAACTGTTGCTCTTAAGATGTGTTGCTCATGTCCATTCCATGCTAGGTTTCCATGTGTCACGTGCACAGTTGCTGAGCTTTTTCCCTTACTGGTATCTGCAGGGCCAACCCTAGTGCCCTCTGGAGCCCTGTGCACATGCGTCAGTATAAGGGGCGCCACCAACTCTGCACCTTCTCATTTCCTTCTTGCCAATAATTCCAACAGAGGGTAGGAGGACTGGTCATGGAATGGACGTGAACCACACATCTCGAAGAACAACAGTTACGAAAGGTAAGTAACTGTTTTTACTTCTTCGAGTGCTTGCTCATGACGATTCCATGTTAGGTGACTCACAAGCAGTATCCCTGGAAGTGGGCTCAGAGTTCACGGACATGCTGATTGCTGTACCAATACTGGCATCATCAAGGGCCTGCTGTGTGATGACATATAGTGGGACATGAATGTATGAATAAACGACCATGCTGTGGCCCTGCAGATGTCCTGGATTGGTATCTGCATGAGGAATGGTACTGAAGAAGCCTGGGCTCTTGTGGAATGAGCGGTCATGATGGCCAGAAGCTGAACTTTCGTCTACTCATAGGAAGCTTGGATGCAGGTGGTTATCCAGGAGATTTTTTGGGATGACACTGGTAGTCCTTTCATCTTGTCTGCCACAGCTGCAAAAAGTTGTGTAGACCTGTGGAAGAGCTTAGTCCCTTCGATATAAAAGGCCAGGGCACGTCTAATGTCTAAAGTATATAGCCAACATTTCTCATCGGTTCTGTGAGGCTTTGGAAAGAAGACAGGCAGAAAAATGTCCTGGTTGTTATGGAACAGCGACACCACCTTTGGTAGGAAGGCCGGGTGGGGGCACAGCTGGACCTTGTCTTTGAAGAACACTGTATGAAGGGGTTCTGAAGTCAGGGCTTTGATTTTGTAGACCCTTCTGGCTGAAGTAATCACCACTAGGAAGGCAACATTCCACGAAAGGGGTAGTAGTGAACAAGATGTCAGGGTCTCAAAGGGTGGCCTCGTTTAAGTCCCATGGTGGAATCAGGAGCAGGTTTAAGTCCCATGGCGGAATCAAGTCGTGAACCTGCAGCTAGAGCTTTCCAAACCCTTGAGGAGCCTGATCGTCATCCTGTGGGAGAAGGCTGATCTGCCTTGGACTGGATGATGGAAGGCAGAGATCACTATAAAGTAAACCTTGACTGACAACACAGCCAGACCCTGGTGCTTCAGGTGGAGCAAATAGTCCAAGATGGACTGCAGGGAAGACCAAGATGGAGAAAGATTCCATTCAGAGTCCCAACAACTGAAATGTTTCCACTTAGCCAAGTAGATAGCCCTGGTGGAGGGTTTTCTGCTACCTAACAAGACTTGCTGGACCTGATACGAGCCAGCCCACTCCTCAGGGTTTAGCCACATAGAAGCCACGCCATCAGGTGTAGGGAGGCAAGGTTTGGATGAAGCAACTGGCCTTTGTCTTGCGAAATCAAGTGGTGGGAGCTCTAGTGTTGTTCCTACCGAGAGGTCCAGAAGCGTACTGAACCAGTGCTGGCATAATCACAATGGAGCTATCATGATATCCTTCGCCTTGTTCTTCTTGATCTTTAGAAGGATCTTGTGAATGAAGAGGATTGATGAAAAGGCATACAGCAGTCTGCCCGCCCATGAGAGCAGGAAGGCGTCGGACAGGGAGCCCTTGCTGTGCCCATGATTTGAACAGAATTGGTGGCATTTCCTGTTCTGTCTGATGGTGAACAGGTCCACCTGGGGAGTTCCCCACTTCTGGAAGATAGCACTGACTACCTTTGGATGAAGAGACCACTTGTAACAAGAGGAAAAGGACCTGCTGTGGTGATCCACCAATGCATTCTGGTCTCCCAGGAGGTGTGCCATCTCAAGGTGAATGGTGTGGTTCACACAAAAGTCCCACAGTCGGAGGGCCTCTTGACACAGGGCTGAGGAACAAGCTCTCTCTTGTTTGTTGACATAAAACATTGAGGCCATATTGTCCATCAAGACAAGCATGACCTTGCCTGAGAGCTGGTGAAGGAACACTTGGCAGGCCAAGCATATTGCCCTGAGTTCCCCGACATTTATGTGCAGGGAGAGTTTTTCCTGGGACCAGAGACCCCAGGTTCTGAATCTGCAAGGTGGGCTCCCCACCCCAGGTCTGAAGCATCCAAAACCAAGGTTACTGATGGGGACGGGGCAGAGGGCAGCAAAAGGCACCCCTTTCATCACCAAAAATGGGTCTATCCACCAAGTCAGAGATGCTAAGACACTTGACGGAATTGTGAGAACCGAATCCAAGTGACGTCTGCCCGGGAAGTAAACTGACGCCAGCCACATCAGTATGGATCTGAGGCATAGCCATGTGTACTGCACCATGTAAGTATACGCTGCCACGGGACCTAGCGGCTTGAGGCACATCTGGGAGGTTGTAAGTGGCTGAGCTGTGATGTGGGCGATTAGATATGACATAGTTCAGAACCGGGTCTCTGGCAGGTAGGCCTTGGCTTGGGTGGAATTGAGCACTGCCCCTGTAAACTCTATTCTCTGCACGGGGACCAGTGTTGATTTCTGTTCATTTATTAACAGGCTCAGTGCCCTACTGGTGGCCCATACTATGTTAATGCTGTGCTGAACCTGAGCTCTCGAGCAGCTTTTGATCAGCCAATTGTCAAGGAATGGGTAGATTTGTATGCCTTGACATCTCAGGTATGACTCAGACACACTGTTTCTTGTGCTTCTTCCTTGGCACTAGGAATGGAGAACGGTGCAAGAAAGAGCATGGTGCTGGTAGAGGCCGAAGTACTCAGTGCCGATTCGGAGCAGGATGGCTCAGATGGTCTGAGGGCTGCCTCCATTAGCAGAGCCTTCAGGTGAATGTCTCAATCTTTCCGAGTCCTTGGTGTGAAGCCCCTGCAGATTGTACACTTCTCCTTAATGTGAGCTTCCCCAAGTCACTTTGGACAGGCCGAATGTGGACCGCTCAGAGGCACAGGCTTGTTGCAGGAGGAGCATGGCTTGAAGATCAGAGACCAGGGCATGCCCAGACCCTGGGATGACATCCCTCTATGACTGAGACAACTATCTATACTATGTACACTAAGACTAACTTGTAACTAAATTTGCTGAATACAAAAACTATAGGTAAGGCTACTGTTTAGTCACGGGTATTTTTAGTAAGAGTCATGGACAGGTCATGGGTAGTAAACAAAAATTCAAGGCCCATGACTTGTCCATGACCTGTACTATATACCCCTGATTAATCTTGAGGGGGCCAAAGGGTGTTCATGAAGAGGTGGCCTGAGAGTGCTGCGGGTGCTTGGAGCGGGGGAGCAGCCCTGGACTCCCACTGGTGCTGGGGGTGGGGGATTGGCGGGACTGTTAGGCTCCCTACCTAGCTCCTTGCAGCTTCCCGGAAGTGGCTACATTCCCTTCCTCAGCTCCTGGCTCTGCGCACTGCCCTGACCCCAAGCTCCCGTTCCACAACTCCCATTGGCTGGGAACTTTCACCCCTTCCTGCACCCCAACTCCCAACTCTGAGCCCTCTCCCACACACAAACTCCTGCTGCTGCTGTGTGTGTGTGTGGGAGCGGTGGCCCAAGACTACATCAGCAGCGGCTGGTGCCGTTGGCCCAGGGCCTGCCCAAGCTGCTCGGGTGACCCCGGGGCCAGCCACACCGGCCACTGCAGAAGTCACGTAGGTCCCAAAAAGTCACAGAATCCATGACTTTCTGTGACCTCTGAGACAAACTTGCAGCCTTAACAATAAGTCAGAGAACAAACCATTGTTAGGAAAGCCTTGTGAGAGCAAGAAGGTCGTTCCAAGCAACAATCAAGGGCAGTAAGAAGAAACAGAGGGTGCGAATCTGACAGTGCCCCTTATGCGGGTGTATGGGCATGGAGGGGCGGCTCTATGTTTTTTGCCGCCCTAAGCATGGCAGGCAGGCGGCTTTTGGCTGCATGCCTGCGGGTGGTCCACTTGGGATGAGGATTTGGCGGCATGCCTGCGGGTGGTCCACTGGGGATGAGGATTTGGCAGCATGCCTGCGGGTGGTCCACTGGGGATGAGGATTTGGCGGCATGCCTGCGGGAGGTCCGCTGGTGCCTCGCCATCGGCATCTCTGCTGCCGAATTGCCGCTGAAGCCGTAGGACTGGTGGACCTCCTGCAGGTGCGCTGCCAAAAGTTGCCTGCCTGCTGCCCTCACAGTGACTGGCAGGCCGCCCCCTGTGGCTTGCTGCCCCAGGCACATGCTTGCTGCACTGGTGCCTGGAGCCACCCCTGTCCTATGGATACCACTAAGGGAAAAATCTCCAGCAACTGTGCATGTGCACAATTAGTATGGAATTGACCTGAGCTAGCACTCAAAGAAGAAAGAGCAGATGCTAATAGGATGGGGGAAGATAATGAGCAAGTTGCATTGATTTGGCTTCTCTAGCTTGCTCTGTTATACAGCTGAAAATGGTACATTTCGTAGTGAAGGTAATTTTTCTGACTGATATAGGAATTGCATATGAAAATATTGTCCTTGTTAAGTGTGCCCCTCTGGCATTATTGATTTTCCTGTTCTTCCTCTCTCTCTGCAGCACAAGGGATACAGTTTTCTCATGTGCAAGACTTCTCAGCCAGTGGGTCATTACCAGGAGGGGGATTGTGAGGGGGCTCCTGCTAGGTCACACCCAGTGACTAAAGAGAAAAAAACAAGATCAGAAATTCTTTATTTGCGAAGACCCAGTGTGGGAGCTTGGATAGGAAAGGAAGGAAGAAGTTTGCTTCCTCCCTGTTCTTCTGCTGCCTCTATGTCCCTGTGTTTGCTCCACTCCCTCCCAATCTCAGGGCATGTCTACACTTGCCTGGGAGCGATGCTGCTACGATCGATGCACCAGGGGTCAATTTAGCGGGTCTACTGAAGACCTGCTAAATCAACCACAGAGCGCTCTCCTGTCGACTTGGGTACTCCATCGGAACAAGAAGAGTAAGGTAAGTCAAGGGGAGAGCATCTCCCATCAACGCAGAACAGCGAAGACACCTGCAGAAAGTCACCCTAAGCTACATCAACTCCAGCTATGTTATTCACAAAATTAGAATAGTGTAACTTGGGTCAACTTACCCTGGCAGTGTAGACAAAGCCTCAGTGTAAGCACCTCCCACACTTCCTGCCCACACAGCACTTGGATCTGTGAGAAGTGCTGCTCTGGGAGGCTATGGAGGGTTGTGAGAAGTGGATAAGTTATGGCTAAAAGTCATGAAAGGTTTTTAGGATCTAAGTGGGAAAGAGTTGAGAAATACTGGCCCAGTGGCTAGGAGGCAGGAGAGCAGGGTTCTGTTTCCACCTCTGCCACAGCCTTCCTGTATAATCTTGATCAAGTCACTTACTTAACCTCGCTGTGTGTCAATTCTTCTCTCTTTAAAATGGGATAATAATATTTCCCTCCCTCTTAGCAGTGTCATGAAGCTTGTTTGTAAGTATGGTGTTTTTTAGATTTGTGGCTAAATGGTGCTGAAGAAATACAAAGTATACAGAAGCAGAGAGTCCCTGCTGTTTTCCACACTGTTGCAGTTAAAGCAAGTTAAAAGGTTATAATTCAAAGAAACTCAGTGGAGCAGGCAATCAGATACATTATTGTATATCAAATAAGAATGAGCAGATCAGTTCAGACTAAATAAACATTGACCAAACCTTTGCCCTGGCTCTCCATCCTGTGCCTTACACTTTTTATCTTTCCCAAGCAAGCTCTTCATATATCCAATATCACATTAATTATGGTAGAGCTGAGGAGAATATCTTCCTGGCCACCTGTTCTTGGTATAGCAAGAACAATCTCCAATGACTCACAGAGCATAAGTACAGTATCACCTGCATAGCTTGCTCTCCTTTCGCTCCCAGCTCATGTCTCAGTGGTCATTCTCAATTGTCTCAATCTCTTGCTTTGGCCTTCTGGCCGGTTCCAATGTGCAGTATGCTGAAAGGGTTCTATCTGCCTGCTTTAATAATCTCACCGAGTCTCTGTGACTAGGTAAATCTATGAACATGTTGTAGGTTCCTGTTCCTGAGAGGCCACACCTTCTGAATTTCTCCCCACACAGGAACATTTGGTCAATTACTTGCAGTACGAAATCTGTCACCAGGCCCCTTGTTTCCTTCTCTCTGGGGTCTTTGTACTGACCCATCTCACATACTCCCCTTTTGGCCCACTCTCATGCCACTTTCAGTTCATTATTCACGCTTAGACTCTGTTGAGTTCTTTCTGCTTTAAACTTGAGAGTTCCTTCCTTTTTAATCTCCTTGGGCAGTTTTTCTCTTCCTGGTGTTTCTTCTGTCTCATTGCTTTCCTATTGTCTTGTCTTCTCTTCAGGTAGCCTGTGAGTCCATCAACCTTCTCCTCTGAAAAGGTAACAAGCTTGTACCTGTGGCAGAGGTCATCCCAGACTTAGTGATGGAAGGTCAGCCATGAGGTAGTCCTCTAAATAAAATACCTTTGTGCATTACAAATGTATGTTCACCTTTCACAACCTGAGCTACCATTATACAACTGGTGGCTCTCTTGGTTGCTAATAGTTCCTGGATCCCTGTTAATAATTCACCTCTGTTCCCTGCCACCTTCAAAGCTAAAATATCCTCCTCTATTCTGGTGTCTGTCCTTTCCTATGTTATTCTTTTCCCCTTTGTTTCAATCTCAGTCTCTTTTGCCAAATTCCCCATGGATGAAGTTTCTTTTCTGTTTTCACTCACTTTTAATAACGCATCAGGCTTTGCACTCTCTATTTTCTCATCCTCAGACACTCTGGTATTTCCCAGTCTGCAAAGAGCTGGATTTCATGCAAGGCTTAGCTCTGTTCCTTGATTTACACTCATATGATCACCCTGCTTCCCATCCCTTTCACAGAGCTCCCAACCAGTTTACTTTCAGCTATCCACCCTGAGCCCCACTGGATTCTTAAGACCACAGTCTGCTTCATGTACAGATATTATTTTTATAGATTGCTCGGTGCCTGGGTTGTATTTACTCAAGCCACTTCCAAACGAAAACATACCTGGATTTTTTTGTTTAGCTAAAATCATCTAAACTTGTGCCTGCTCTTTTCCTTCACAGAAACTAAAAAAACCCAACAAAAACAGACAGACAAATCACTCTCGGTGGACAATTAAAAGTGTAGGGTACAGAAAACGTCCAAAGATCAGTAGGCACTGGAACACTAACATGATTAAGTCTCTAATACAGGGGGTCAGGACCCCTCAGGGTGTCACAAGGTTATTACATGGGGGTCACGAGCTGTCAGCCTCCACACCAAAGCTCCTTTGCTTCCAGCATTTATAATGGTGTTAAATATATAAAAAAAGTTTTTAATGTAGGAGAGGGGTTGCTCTCAGAGGCTTGCTGAGGGAGTACAAAAGTCAGAGAACCCCTGCTCTAATACAAATTTCAGGCTGCAGCTAACAGAACCTGTGTGACAAATCAGCGTGGAGTCCTGTTATAGTTCTTCTCTACAGCCACATAATATCCTACTTTAAACATTTTTGTTCTTCTTTTAAGATAGTATTTAAGGAAACAGACAAGAGCCTACTTGATGACCATGGTACAGAACAGTGCCTAACGGTAACAGAATCCCAGCTTATGATGCTTGTGTACAGTCTCAGGAAACTGGATTCTCATCTCTCTCCCACTAAGGAACCAGAATGGGGAAGTGGACAAGTGAAATGACTGTTTGTGGAGTGATGTGATAGGCAGGGGTAGAGAACTTGATAGCTGAGGGGGGTGGAGCTATCATCTTAAGCAGACAGAGGAAAACTGTTGAAGAGTCAGGCTGCCAGCCAGCTGCACAAATGAGTAGAAGACCTTGTTTCCAGCCTGAGTGGTCCTGGGCTGAGTGTGCTACCAAGAACTTAACTGTTCCTCTTATCTCCTTTACAGCAATATTTATAGTAAAGTACAGAGGTAAAATACATACATAGGACTGCAGGTTGTGTCTGTGGAATAATACCTAGTTTATATGTAGTGCTCTGCATGAGTAGACCTCAAGTGCTTGATGTAGTAACGCAATCACACACAGCCATTTGATACACCCTGCAATCCACAAGTAGGCATGTAATTTTCATACACAGTAAAGAGAATTTGGTACAGAAGATGTCCTTTTTTATTTATTCAGTGTCTAAATGGGAGATTAACATCTTTCTTGGTACACAACAGTAGTTTTAGCACTTTGTCATGGTCCACATCTTTTTTTCTTGTATTTTCCAAGCAGCTCACTGATCTGTTCCATATCTTTTGTTCTCTTTAGTTACACTTTACCAGCAATGTTTTCTCTGAGCCATACTATATTGGTGTTAATGAATACAAATATACTGAATAAACAGCCTTAGTTTTGCATCCTCTACATGCAATGTTTGTTTTGAATTAACTTGATTATTTCCTATCGGAAGCCTCTCCAAGATGATTAGAAGGAGGTGGCAGTTAGGTATCTTGGAGATATTTCTCCAGAAATTATCTTGTACAGCAAACTGAAATTTTGCTTCTCTTTCTTTTACATGCTGCACCTTGTCTATTCAGTGCTATTCTGAGTTACACCGCCAATGGGAATCCATTTCATAGATTTCCCTGCATACCTCATTTATTTTTATACTTAGACACGGATTTCTGTATCTGCCTAATCTATTCCAGAGTGATAGGACTGTCAACATCTTAATAATAAAAATTTGACCTTTTATGGTTGTAGTTTTGAAGGACACTAAAAGCTTAGATATCCGAGTTAGAAAAAAACCCTAAACTATCTAACCGTGGTCTTCTGGGACAAGCTAGGGGTTCAGTATGTGTTGTCAGGAAAGTCTTAACAGAAAATGTCTTTATGCACTTCCAAATAGCTAAACTGGTTGATGCATACATTAAAAGATTCAAGACTGGATTTGTACTTCAGTCTGTATGGTATCTCTAGAGGACTAATTTCAGTAGGGAAGCAGTGTCCTCTGGTTTGTTAACATGAAGCTAATATTTGATTCCCTTTTTTTCCTCCTCTTTCCCAGCTGAACCTAGAAATGTGTCCAGAGATCAGAACAAGTTCGTTAGGAATATCAGTGGTAGCAGTTTGGTAAAGGGGCAGAAGTCTTAAGGGACATTCATCTTAAAAGTTCTTACTCTACCTACCAGGATTAGTAGAATTTATGATAGTTTGTCAGAGTATTTATGGTTCAGTTCAATATTCATTCCAAGAAAGCAGAATCCTACTTTTTTTGTACTTACACAACTCAAGAACCCACCTGGGAAGAGATGTCCTCTTACTGTCTTATCTTAGATCCTAAAATGCTGTACTGCAAAACTTCTATTTAATCTAGTTTTAGGCTTTACCTCAGCAAAGACTGCTGAATTTGCCCATCTGTGTGTTGTGGGTTTAAAGCCCCAGAGGGACAAAGATGAAGCCAGGAAACTCATTGCACTTGCAACTGAAACAGAGCTCATCACAATTTAAACAGACTTTCATTTTAGACCTCACACGCCCCTACTTAGCTACATTACTCTCCTCGGAAGTCTTATTTTAATGTAGAATTACAATTATTCCCTTTGCATCAATAAAAAAAAGAAAGGAAAAGGAAAAGCAATAGGAAATTAATACATAAAATCAGATTAAAAATTTGAATTTTCTATGAGAAGAGCCTGGCGACAGGTTTGGATGCCTTCACTGAGTATAATATATTTCCATGATAATTATAACACTGACAGAGGCAGGATTAATGAGAGATCATGCTCCAGCACTTCACTGGGTTTCTGCTATTTACCATCTTCCCAGTGACTTTTATGTATAAGAAGTTTTGTAGGCAGTCAAAAAGTAAAATTAAATTGAAAATTAACACAAATGCAATAGTAAGACTGAGAAGTACAGCATATAAAAAAAGGAAATCCCAGAAAGTTACGTTCTCTACAGAAGTGTTAACGGAACCTGCTGAACCTCACAGTAGCATATTAAAGAGAATCGTGGTTAAAGAGGAATAAAATATGACAGATGTGCAACATGGACGTTTCTACAACATGTTCACTTGATCCTTTCACATTTCCTGATTTGCATGTGTGCCTCTTTCTTTTTTAGAAGAGATAAAAGCAGGGTAGAGAAAAGCACTGCTATCACTTCAGCAACGCTGCCTTAACTGAGGTGGCCTTCTTACCTCAGGAGGCCTTAAAACTCAGGAGCCCTTAAGCTGTTAAGAGTGCCTTAATACCAAAGCACTTCAGAGACCCCAACTGTTCTAAACCACTTTAGCTTTGAGGTGACCTACAAAACCTAACAGAAAGGGTTCTGACACACATGCAGACATGGGCTGTGTAAAGGAAAACAACCAGGTATTTGGTTTTAAGCTTTAAAAACAAACATGTTATTAAACAGAACATAGCATTAAAGATTTCAGCTGTTGGGTAAGAAATGTCTGGAGAAGTTCCGGCTTTTCTATAGTTGTGGATGGCTCTGACTAGAGGGGCCTTATTCAGACACAAAGATACTTCAATTTGCTCATTCTCTCATGCTTCTTCCTTCGCCTCTTAACCACATCTACCAGATAATATTCCAGTCGCTCCCCCCTACCCAAATCTCTCTACATTCAGCTACCATGCAAGCTTGACTTCACCCTTGTGGTGCATCTCACCATCCTTCTTTTCCTCCAGCCAAGAATCTGGGATTTCTTTCTAAGCCTCATTCTATCTTCCCCCCCCCCCGCTCTTCTTGGTAAACACACAAGTCAGCCAAGAGAATAGGCCCATCTCATCTCTTCTCCTCCTAGCTCTCCCACAGGAGATGAATATTTGCCTCCTGAGAAATCCTGGGCATTCTCTCCCTCATGCAGTGAGCCATGGGTGGATGAAGAAGAACTCTAAAATGTTACCTTGTGCATATGTGACCAGAAGAAGAGAAAAAGACACTTCACAGTTTACTTCTGTGATATCACATTGTCTGCTCCTACAAGACAATGTCTGTTTCAAAGTTTTTTGGTTTTTTTTAGGTCAAGTATATTATCAATTTGAAAGAGAGCCAATACCACTATTTTGATGCAAACCAAGAGGCTGCTGAAAAGGTCAAGGTTTAAAGTAATTTTTTTTAAGTTCAAAATTTCTTGAAATGCTGTTCTACTCTGAAAAGCAAATGCAAAAATGGCATCATTTGATCTCAATTATGCCTTTATCAAATGTGCTTATTTTATAAGTAAGTAATGCTTCCCCATGACAGGCTTGCAAAAAACTCTATTTGGGATGTATCATACTCAAACTAAGATAATTCCTTTTAGCACATCATTAGTAAATAATAAAGCTTCTACAGGCCAAATTAGGTCTTTAGCTATACATGTCTATCATCCTCAAATTACATCAGGCCCTTGATTACACTCATGCAAACCCACTGGTCTTGATTCCAATTTTACTTACACCATTGTGAATCAAGATGGACTTCAATGAAGTCAATAGAATCACTCCTTTGTATAACGGATGAGAGATCAGAATCAGGCCTCTTCTCTTCAAGGTATGCCCTCCATGATATCTGTGCAACCTGTTGCCTTCAGTGGGTTTGTATAGTTGTAAGTGACTGAAATTTACTAAAGCATTTTGTTGATTACCAAAAAGAAATAGAATCCAGCTTGTTCTCTTAGGGTTTGCTTACACAGGAAAGTTTTACCGGTTCTACATAGTTACACAAGTATAACCCCTATGTGGACATACTAATTCTGGTATAAGAATGGCTGTTTTTAGTTTAGCTTAAACCTGTTTCCAAACAACAAATTGAACCAAAAAAAGCCACTCTTAGAGTGTGTGTGGGTCCACTATATAACCAAACAACTATATCAGTTTAAATTCACACCGTACACAATACTGAATACATATGCCCATGTAGACAAGGACTTTGCTGATTTGCCTTGACAGTACTGGGAGTAAAGCAGTAAAAATACACTTTTGTCAGTACAATCAAGAAATCTGGCTCTGAAACCACAAAGGAAACAGTTCTGGTGAGTAAGAAAGTACTGTTTTTATACTGTAGCATTACAGAGTAGAAAAAAATTTGGACTGATTTTTTCTTCGATAAGGACTATGAACAAACCATGGCTTTACATATACCATCTGCCACTGATGTATGTAAGAACTAAAAACACGACATTTGTCTGTTTAGTCTGATTGATTTAAAAATGTGTTAATGTGGAGCACATTGCTCATTGTAATCTACTTCATTCCTATACAAGTTTGGAAGTATATTAAATTCAGAGCTTAAACTTGACAACTGACCTTTCAGAACTAAATACTTAGTCCACGTGGTAATAAAATGAATGCACTGCACACTCTGGCTAATCCATTTTATTTTCTTTATAAATGGATCATTGAAACCACTGACCCATCTGCTCTTGGAACATACTAAAAAAGGACTTATAAACCAAGTAACTTTTTTCTTGACCAGTTTACATATTGCTTATGATTATGCAGAAGCACAGAAACATGACGCTAGTGCCACATAAGATCTACATTAACAGCAAGAACACACACAAACAAAAGGGCCACCCTATTATTTTAAAAAACTCTTCAGAGTTCCACTTCTATAGCTGGCTATAAATATTCTGAAGACAAAATAGAAACTGATTTTCATTAAAAAATTGAGGAAAAATGTTACCACTTTCTTTGAAACTTTTTTTTTTTTTTGGTTAGAAAAGTGGATGGAACAACTCCCGTTTCAAAAGACCATTCCTCTTCCAAAAGTTCACCAATAGCTTCATATGCTTAAAAACAGTCTAACACTGCCACATAGTGGCCAGGAATGGGCACTGTCCATTGTGAAATAGTGTTGAGTAATGGAAGTAATAACATCTATCTGAGAAAAAAAAAAACAACATTAAATATCTAGTCCATGAATAACCACAGCCATAAATAAAAAGAAAAATGAACTCTGAGAACAGAGTCTGTATGAAGGAAATATAATTCATCTAGCAACAGGCCTATGTAAGAAAAATAATTTAAGATATTTTGTGATTAAGTCTTTAGCAGCGTTGTTACACTCCCTCCTGAGGAAAGCAGTTTCCACCCACACATTTCTTAGTACAGCGTGTACTTGCCAACAAGCAATATTTAAAGTGTAACTAAAAAGTCTAGGACTATTTATTTCATTTTATTGTTTTTAAAAGGCAGAAGCTTTTAAACAATGTAACACCACTTGGCATGAGAGACTTTTTCTTCCTGGAGTTCAGGAAGTCACAGAAATTTAATTTTAAAATTCTCTTTTACATAGACTTTTTGATTGCTGCCTTTCTCACACTGAAGAGATAAGCTTCATAGATAATGTTTAAGAAGTTGTCATCATTCTGAAAAACAAAATAAATAAGACTTGTTACTGGAAGATCATAGTTCTCAAGCTAAAAGATTCTGAATTCATTCAATTTCAGGGTCTAATGAATTTTCAACCTTACCATCCCACTCAAAATTGGCACTAGAAGAGGGTTTTCATCATCAGACATACAAAAACAGAACACAAAACCCAAACACTTCGTTACTTCCGGCTAATAGGTGTAACAGCATTTTTTGCATACATTGGCGGCATGAGAAAAGGGGGAATTCTCTTCTCTCTTTAGAAGAGCTGAAGACATGGAAAACAGGAAGTTTTGTAAATTCATAAGGACGTCGGCTGGGTGAAAGTCAGACTTTTCTCTTTCGTGCCCTGCAAGACTTCTGTAGTGATAACGTATACTTGTAATTTCTTCCCTTCACCCTAATTATCCCATATCTAGGAGGTCCTTTACATAGTTTCTGTTCCCCACCCACTACTGCAATAATAATACCAAAGTGCCTGGGTGAGAAGGTGGGCTGAATTTCTTTCTGTTCCTACACTAAATTCCATGCAGTCAAATTGCTGCACCTGCACTGAATGCCATTGGCTTTAATGGGCTTAATCTGCACTAGTTACTCCACCCATGCACAGTTAAATAGCTGGCTGATTCTTGATCACCTGCTTAGAGTCTAACTGATCCTCATATGTGGAGTTGGGAAGGAATTTTCCCTCAAATCAGATTGTCAGTGATCTTGAGGATTTGAGCATTCCTCTGCAGCATGGGATATGGGTCATTTGCTGGGATCATCCGGGTATCTTTATCAATCAGTTCCCAGCCACTGCAAGGGTCTCAGTCATTGGTGCACCTTGGTCCCTCCTGTTGTCTTCCTGTAGCACATAATTATTTAGTCTCCAGTGGGCTGTAGGCTTTGGTCTAATTTCAGTTGCTAGTTTAGTAGATGCTGGGTGGTGTTGGTGACCTGTGATAAACAGGCCGTCAGATTAGATGATCAGGTGGTCCCTTTTGGCTTTGAACTCTATGACTCTTTAGGATAGTAGTTCTCAAACTTTTTCCATTTTGCACTAAAATATTTTTCCATGGAGATCTCCCTTTCCAACACTTCAACACGTCACACTGGCTAGTTCTTAAAATGGTTTATTTTGCAGACCACCAGGATTTTACACACCACAGTTTAAGAACTACTGCTGCCGAACCTGACAACCTGGCAGAGTGGAGGAACAGAACAACTCAAATTACAAGGGAATGAACTAACCCATGGACGAGCATAGGAGGATAACTAGAATTAGGACATTCCTTCCCTGCTAGAGCCTCCTGCACTCCACGAAACACCTGACTGGGAGGTGCAGGGAGGGAAAGGGAGGCGCTGATCGGTGGGACTGCCGGTGGGTGGGAGGCATTGGGAGCAGGCGGCTGCTGACATATTACTGTGGCTCTTTGGCAATGTACATTGGCAAATTCTGGCTTCTTCTCAGGGTCAGGTTGGCCACCCCTGCTCTCCCTTGAAAGGTATCATTTGAAAACGCATAATTTGCCGAAATAGAATATCAAGGTAAAATGCATGTAGCAGCGTTATATGTGAAATTATAAACATACGCTGAAATCATGACTAAAAGTATGTGTTCCAGATAAGTCTGAGTGGCTGCCAACCAGTTCCTCAGACATATAGGGCAAGTTGATGCCTCAGCCAAGTGTAAACAAGGCTGATGGACTATTACCTGCTAAGTGGTCATTCTTTGGCAGGAAAGTGGGCAGAGGCAAGAATCTACATGTTAGCAAAGGAACAGCACGGAGTTTCCTTCCATGAAGACTGACTGTCCCCTGGCTCCCACCTGGAAATGTTTTTCAAGAGGGGGACTGAAAACATAAAAAGCAGGGGGCAAATACCTCAAGACACCCCCCTCTTTCTCCCCCTGCCCATCATATCCATTGCCCCTGAAGAGACAAAGGAAACCGCCATTGGACTCTAGGGGAGGAGTCCTGTCCTAAAGAGTTTAGTCAGTAAGACAGCTGAAAGCATGTGCTGAGGAAACTTTGAATCTAATGTAGTTAAGTTAGGCATCAATTGTGTTTTCTCTTTATTTTTGTTGTAATCATTTCTGACTTTTATGGGACTTGGCTGTTGTCCCCCCTGGTTATTTTTTAGTAAAAATCACAGACAGGTCACGGGCTTCCATGGATTTTTGTTTATTGCCCACAACCTGTCCATGATTTTTACTAAAAATAATCATGACAAAACCTTAACCTTATTTATAAGCACACACTGCATTCCATTACACAAATCATTAATGAAAAATACTGAATAGTACCAAACTCAGGACTGACGCCTGTGATATCCCATTAGATATGCCCTCCTTGCTGGACAGCATGAATATGGTCCTTCAATCAATTGTGCAGCCACTTCATAATAATTTCATCTAGATTGCTTTCCCCTAATTTGCTTATGAGAATGTCATGTAGAAGCGTGTCAAAAGTTTTACTAAATCAAGATGTATTCTGTCAGCTGCTCCTCTACTCCCATCTACTAGACTAGAAACCCTGTCAAAGGAGGAAATTAGGTTGCTTTGGCATGGTTTGTTCTTCACAAATCCATGCTGGCTATTCTATAACCCTGTTATCCTCTAGGTGCTTACAAACTGATCATTTTGATCCAGCATCTTTCCACGTATCTAAGTTAGGTTGACTGATCCTATACTTCTCCAGATCCTCTTTGTTCTCCCTTTTAAAGATAAGTATTATATTTGTCCGTCTCCAGCCCTCTGGACTTCACCTGTCCTCCAGGAGTTCTTGAAGATAATTGCTAATGGTTCTGAGATTGCTTCAGCTAGTTCCTTAAATGCCCTAGGATAAGATCCATTAGATCCTGTTGGCTTGAATACATGTAACTTATCTAAATATTCTTTTCCTATTTTGCATTCCTTCCTCCTTGTTAATATTAATTGTTTTGAGTATCTGGTCCTCTAACTTTTTTAGAGATGACTGAAGCAAAATACTCATTAAACACCTCAGCCTTCTTGATGTCATCAGTTATTAGCTCACATTCCCTGCTAAGTAGAGGATCTACACTTATGTGGGCAAGTAGCCTAGGCTTAGAAATTGGAACCCAAGACCTGTCCCTCTTTATTCCTTATAAATTATAGACATTTACCTTTGGCATTTACCACATCCCCTTTAAAACCACTGTTTCTAGTATCCACAGAATTTGAAGATAGGAAGGATCCTCAAAGAGCACTCATTCCACTCCATGTCGAATACAGGATTTTCTTCTACATAATATTCCTGAGTGTTTTGTCAAGACTATATCTGAGTCACGCAAGCTGGAAAACTACATTTAATGGACCTTGTTGTTAAAATATTTTCTGGATATTAATCCTTCATTTTTACTTGCTCACTTTCATCTAATTATTTCTTATTCCTACTTGAACTTCTCCTGCCCTCAACACGGACATCTTTTATTTCCAAAGTGCTGCCATTGAGATGCTCATCTTTTAGCTACACTACATACATGTAAGTAGTTTTCACCTTTAAGCCAATTCCTGTAAGCCCTTAGCATCCTTGTTCTCTCCCCTTAATCCCCTCAAATTTATCATTCTTGAACTGTTGCACCCCAAACTGCATACATTAATCAAAACACAGTTAAACCTCAACTGTAACAAGAGGGACTATTATCTCCTTAGCCAATGATTTAGTGCTTCTTTAATATATAACCAGAAACAGTACAACTGCCAGTGGATAGTTTAGTTTACTCATTTATCATTCAGACTGGTGGACAGGACCAATTATCCATCAGAGGTATTTAAATCAAAATGAGAAGGAGGGATACAAGCAAAGGGGGAATGTTTCTGATTCTTTACCTGGATCAGGTGTAAAAGTGTTTCCTGAAGCTGCATCTTGGTCAATGAGTTGCTGTTTATGACAGATGGCTCTGGATTCTGCATAGGAAGGAGAAGGCTAGCTGAACTGGAAGCAGATTCTTGATTTGCTGGTGGTAAGCACCCACTTTCACTTGCCTTTGGTGGAGCAGGTGTGGACTGTGTGAACAGCATGGGGGACATCAGCAATGCAGGAGTCACAGTAGCAGGAATGCGCTCAGGTGAGATGACCTGCGCATACACAAATTAATTAAAAAATGGAAGCATTTAAGCAACATGTATATTCACTAAGAATAGAGGGATAAAGATGAAGAGGACTCCAGGCAGAAATAGATTCACAAGAGCAGATATGCGGAGATACACTGAGGATTAAGAGTATCTGGGGCCCACAACCACCCAACCAATTCAAGACCACAATACTGAATCTCAAGTATAATAAAGTCTATATAACTGGCAAATTTGCTTAAATACAAATCAGCTTATTGTAAAAGTTAGACTATTATAAATACTAGCACTGTAGAAAATGACAAATTGCAACATTTGAGGTCCTTAAAAGGACGGTCCTTCCATGTCCCCCAGTTTGGGTTTTGAGAATATGCTCGCTTGTATGAGAGTGTACTTTAATAAATATTTTGAATTTTATAGTACGTTTTACCTATAGCTCTCAAAATACTTTTTTTTGGGGGGGGTGGGGGTATTTTACAGCTAGAAAAAACAGGAATATAAGATTAGGTGACTTGCCCAAAGTTCCATAGTGAGTTGTTGGCAGAGTCAGGAACAGAATCTAGTTTTGACTTCCTGGCCCATGCTCAATATACTAGACTAAAAAAAAAAAAACCTTTAAAGAAAAAGAGAACATCTTTACCAGAAACCTAGATGCTACTATGATTCTGTCAGAGTTCCCTGAATTTTAGTCTAAGCAGGGAGGCTCATATTGATTTGAAAGTAGATTGTGAGCCTGCAGGGTTTTTATTCTTTTAATTATGGGGTATATTTAGAACTATTAAATGTGCAACACCGACAATGCTGGTAGGAATAAGACAATGTGACAAGTGCTCTTTAAATGTTCACCACAAAGCTCCAGCAATGGGCCTTAATTCTAATCTGTAGCTTTCCTCACTGCTCAAGTATCTGGCATTATTTGAGAGGCTTCCAGTGGGAGCAATATTGGGTGATTGTCCATATGAAGAAAACAAAAAGCCCAACACCCATAGTAGCATCTTCTAAAGCTCTATGTAAGCTTGAAAGTTTGTATCTCTCAACAACAGAAGTAGGTCCAATAAAAGATATTACCTCACCCACATTGTCTCTTGAATATCCTGGGACCAACATGATAACAGTAAGTATTTGTTTTGTTGTTATTTTATCTAAACTATTTGGGCACTATTCAGCATAGTATGCAGTCACTCAAAAAAGAGAGAGAGAAAAGGACTAAGTTCTGAAGCTACTTCCTGATGGTAAATTTATAGGAGCAGAAAAACTTTCTAGGATTTGTGGATATGAAAAAGCATGCAATATTATGCTATCACTAACTCCATTGTTTAGTAAATATTACTTTTCTGCTTTTCAAAGCCAGACTACCAGGGCTGGTGCAAGGATGTTTCGCGCCCTAGGCGAAACTTCCACCTTGCGCCCTACCCCGTTCCCGAGCCTGGCAGCAGCTCTTACCCCCCCGTCCTGAGGCACCCCCCCCCGTGGCAGCTACTCACCCCCCCCACAGTCAGGCACCCCCCCCCCCCCGGGCAGCTCCCTGGGTAGCCGTGCGGCAAGCTCCTCCCCGCACCTGAGGCGCCCTCCCCCTGCCATGGCAGCTCCCCCCACCGGCCCAGGAAGCTGTGCAGCAGCTGCTCGCCCCAGCTTACCCCTGCTCCGCCTCCCCCCCGAGCATGCCGCGGCTGCTTCACTTCTCCCGCCTCCCAGGCTTGCGGCGCCTACGCTGATTGGTGCCACAAGCCTGGGAGGTGGGAGAAGTGAAGCAGCCATGGTGTGCTCGGGGAGGAGGCGTAGCAGGGGTGAGCTGGGGTGGGGAGTTCCCTGGCATGCCGCCCCCCACCCCCCTTACTTGCTGCAGGCGGCCCTCCCCGTGCCCCCCTGCCCCAGCTCCCTCTGCCTAAATGCCGGTGGTGACCGGGGCGGCCGAAGAGCTGGCCGCTGCGGTCGCCGCCGAAGAAAATGCCGCCCCCAAATCCTAGCGCCCTAGGTGATTGCCTAGGTTGCCTAATAGGTTGCACCAGCCCTGCAGACTGCTTTTAAAAAAGAACACTATTTACCTGCAATTCCTATTCCCCATGGTGCACAATCATAACAGAAAGAAGCAAGTCTGTGTTCCCTGCACATGAATGACAGGTCTTCCCTATTTCACTATGTGGCTGCTGCCAGCCAGCAGGGAAGGTGGTACACGCATGCCTGTGCTTGGAACACTGCTGGCCCCTAGCGTTGCTTATTAGTGGTTCTGGTCTAACAAAATGACTAATGCTGAGAGGGATGTTCCGAGCTAAAATAAAAGTAATATGCGTCTACAGAATTTGCATACAGCGTCAGGTTCTTAGAAATCAAAGATACCACTTTGCTGTATACAATCCAAGGAATAAGAATCTGTAACAGAAGTACAGAGGTACCATGTTGTGCTTTTAATAGCATGGACTTATTCTAGTCATGAACAAACATACAATGTAGTTTAGTAGGCATTGCTTAAGAATTATTTGTTTTTCATAGTAAGAAACTGCTTTTCACCAGTATACGTAAAACAGAGGCTAAGTGTGTAAGTAACTCTGCCATGTACTGGTGACTAAGCAAGTTAATATTTGGCTAGTGCAACATCTAAGTGATCCTCAGACCTCAAATATTTGTCTCAGGATAAGAAGAGAAAATATATGTACCTATTTCTTGTTAATGAAGTCTTACATTTTCTGTGTAATGAATTTAAAAATGTATATTCTTGTTAACAAATGAGATTCTACATGTTCATAAATTCTAGCATTTAAGTAGCTTCTGTACATGTGGAGGATAGTCTCCTTCAACACAAAGACTTTTTTTCAGTTTAGCTATTTAGTTCAGAGTTACCCAAGTGACAAAATTTATCCAACGGCTTCTGAACTTCCATTACAAATGTCAGATGTTGATTCTGGTACTATTGTTGTAATCTCTGTAGTACCCTCTGCAACTTTCACTGAGAGTGATTACTGTGGCTTGAAGGTCCTAAAGAATCTTTGGTAATGGAGTACTTTCAGATAAAACACCTTTGAGATGATCTCTTAGCTAGCAGGTGTGTAGGTGCCAAATTCAATGTTGTCAATATAGGACACAGGGCATGTCTACGCTTACCAGTAATCAACACTGCTGCAATCGATGCAGTGACTGTCCATTTAGCAGTTCTGGTGAAGACACACTAAGTCAATGGGAGAGCACTTTCCCATTGATTTGTGTACTCCGCCTCCCTGAGAAACGCAAGAGAAGTCAACGGGAGACTCTCCCATTGACACAGTACAGTGTAGCCAGTGCGATAAGTGGACCTAACTACGCTCACTTCAGTTATGTTATGTAAATAACTGAAGTTGCATAAGTTAGATCGATTTATTGCAGTAGTGTAGACCAGCGCTCAGTCTATTTTGACCCCAGTCAGCCATTTCTCTTATCTTTGAATAATTCCTCATAAGGACACAAATCCTAAAAATGTTGCTAACAGATTTTTTTCTGACAGAATTTAACCTGAGTTATTTGTTATTCAACATCCACTCATTTATCTCTGTCTTCACCACATCAAGACTTAAGTCTCTGACTCACCATCAGCATAGCAGAAGTTTAGTTTGTCAGTTGTACAGCACTGCAATAGGACAACAAGAAAAAATATGCTGCTTTGAAATAAAGTATTTACTTAAATGTCTCTGTTTAGTATTCAGCAATGATGTTGGCAGCTGGATAACATGGCACTTCGTGAATTTATGTTATATTGTTTGAGCTAAGAAATGTATTGGAACTCTTGTAATGTAAACTGGGGCCTACTATCACACACTAGCTGCCTGGAATTCCATATGTATCAAATGAGTCTCTTAGAACATTAGTAGTTAGAGTATGTGTTGTTGACTTCTGGCCATTTTTAGCGAGTATCACCACTTAGGACTAAAAACATTTCACCTAAAAACGTATCAGCAAATTCTAGATGTAGCTGTTGCCAAGATTTTGTTGGTTAAAACCAGGAGTACAAACATGTTTCTGTTGCCATGCACTTGTAGACAACTGGTGCACTCTTGTGCTGTTGATTACATCTTAAATTCAAACCCTGGATGCCAAATTTATCTGTAGCCTAGTTATTTTGTTATTGCTGTTCAGAAACTCCCTTTCTTAAATGTTTGTGATTGCAGGTTAACTGTTATTACCCAAGTACCTCATCTAGTATAAAAGACTCTTTTGTGACTGGAAAGTTCATTCCACCATGGGGTAAATGCTCCTAGGCATTTTCATGAACTGGCCTGTCATAACTAAAAAAAAGTGCCTTTCCAAGTTTAATTCAGAAATTATGGTATTTTTCAAATTTATTAAATGTTTTATTTGTGACAAGTAAAAAATACCAGTCGTATCACCACTGAGTACCATCACCACTACAAAGTCCCACATTTATGCACAAATAGAAGTAACGCTCTATTCTGAAAGTATGTAACTGATTTAAGGCTGGTATAAGAAGTGGGGTAAGCGGTCTATTATAAATAGGATAAATTATTTGTATAGTGTCAAGGCTATGGTAGGTACTCTTATGATCATGGCATAACTTCATGAAAGCACTTAAGCATGTACTTAAGGCCATCCCTATTCAGAACAGGACATGCTTAATGATAAGCAGGTGCTTAAAGTCCATTAGGGATCAATGCTTTCCCACTGGGAATTAAACATGCTTCCTTGTTGCCTTTAATATGGATAGTTTCCTGAACCGGTCTAGCACTAGGCTGAATCCCTCCTTTGTAGATTTGAGCATAACTGTTCAACTAGTCTTTCCTTTCCATTTGGGAGTTGGAAGTTCTTATGCCATATGGAGATGCATCACAAGCCAATTTAAAACTGGGTTTGTAATGTGTCAGGACTATTGTTGAGAAAACGCAAGCTATAGTCTCCTCATCATTGAAGAATCTTATCCGTTCCTTAAATACCCTTGGTCTTTTTTTCCCCAATAATTAAGATATTGTTGAGACAGCATTCTATTCCTGCAGATACTGTAAAATTTGCTTTACTGTCCTTTGATCTGTAGTAGGAGTAGATACCATGCTGAATGATAAACAATTATAAGGAACAGACTTTTTGATGCATTTGTTGTCAGGATCTGCTTTGATTAATCTTGCTTCAGGTTGTAAAAATATATTTGTGCCAAATCTATGTAATTTAAATGTTTATTCACTGGACAGGGTGGCAAACAAGTCTTCAGTCTATAGTAAAGAATACTGAGACACACTGAGAGGGATTGGCCCTGATTTTAAACTCTTTATAGATTTTTACCTTCCCATCTTTTTCAATAATAGGTATAACTGGCTTGTCCGAGTCACTGAATTCTATAGGAAATCCTGTGCTAACTAGCCTTTCTAAGTCTGTGTCTACTCTCTGACCAAATGGAATGGAATAGGGTCATGCCTTACAGAATCTAGGTTGGTACTGGTACTAATGATTAATTATATCTTAATCATTTTTTATAGTCTGTAATAGGTCTTCTAAACAATGCTGAATGTTTCAAAGGCAGTACAACCAGTACAACACTAGTGGTTGCTGATGTCTCAGCCAATAAAGCCATCTCCTGTCAGTCAATAGGAATCTTCTTGAGTAATGCTCTGCCAAGCAAGGTGAGATTGGAATTGCAATAATTGTTGTTGCATTTTATGCACATTTACAGTAGTAATCTCTGGAATGACTTTTCCCTGTACGTATTTTTGCTCTCAGCCATTGTTTCTCTTTGAATTCTTCTAGTAAAATTACTAAGATTATGAAGCCAGTATCAAGTTTCATTCTGAATGGTTGTTCTTTCTATCTCAGGCTTACCCAGATATAATTACCACTTCTTTGCCTTTTTCAAAGGCATACAAACTGAGGTCACTATCACTTATCAATATCAATCTCTTTTTCTGAGATGTCTTATATTTTTGTTATTTCCTATTAGTACAAACTGGTTTATAATATATAACCTGACACTGGACTATTTTCTAGGTTTGAATAGCTCATTTTCCCCATTCTGTGTGCATGTTTCATAGTAAGTTAGACAATTTCTCACACTTATAGAATGCAATTCCCTCACCCAGTGAAAACAAAAGTAATTACTGTGACTTTGGTTACCTTTTTGTTAGTAACTTTTAGGAAATGGATAGAAAATACCATAATGCCACTATATAATCCTATGATATGGTCATACATTGAATACTGTGTGCAGTTCTGGTCTCCGCATCTCAAAAATGATATATTAGAATTGGAAAAGGTATAGAGAAGGGCAACAAAAATGATTAAGGGTATGGAACAGACACCATATAAGGAGAGATGAATAAAACTGGGACTTTTCAGCTTGGAAAAGAGACGCCTAAGGGGAAATATGATAGAAGTCTATAAAATCATGAATGGTTTGTAAAAAGTGAATGAAAGAGTGTTATTTACTCCTTCATATAACACAAGAACTAGGGTGACCCAATGAAGTTAACAGGCAACAGGTTTAAAACAAACAAAAGGAGGTACTTCTTCGTACAATGCATAATCAACCTGTGGGACTTGTTGCCAGGGGATGTTGTGAAGGTCAAAACTATAATGAGATTTAAAAAAGAATTAGATAAGTTCATGGAGGATAGGTCCATCAATGGCTATTGGCCAACATAGTCAGGGATGCAACACCATGCTCTCGTTGTCCCTAGCCTCTGACTGCCCAAAGCTGGGAGTGGACAACAGGGGATGGATCACTCAATGATTGTCTGTTCTGTTTGCTCCCTCTGAAGCACCTGGCATTGGCCACTGTCGAAAGACAGGACCTGGGGCTAGATGGACCACTGGTCTGGCCCAATATGGCCATTCTTATGTTCTCTTTTTATTCATTAGGACTGAGGCCAGGTCAACACTACAGACCTGCATCAGTATAACTAAGTCACTCAGGGGTGTGAAAAATCCACACCCTGAGCGATGCACTTATATCAACCTAACCCTCCTGTGTATACAGTGCTATAATCAACAAGAGATCTTCTCATGTCGACATAGCTACCGCTTCTCAGGGAGATGGACTAACTATGCTGAAGGGAGAAGCTCTTCCACTGGCGTAGTACCTTCTTCGCTAAAGTGGCACAGCTGCACTGGTAGAGCTCTGCTGCAGTAGCACTGTATGTGAAGACAAGCCCTTAGTTATGTAACCACAAATAAGGTGCCACAGGACTCTTTGCCGCTTTCACTGCAAATAGTAATCTCCACTGGTGGCTGAGAAGTCAAAATTCACCTTTGTAAGCAATTGTTTCTGTAAAATTTCATTGACTAACCCACAGAAAACATGACCATACACAGAATCACCCAAATGAATCCCAAAGACATACTGTTCTGATTAAAAATTATATATATCTTGTGGAATTGGAAATGTTCAGCTCTTACCAGTGAGTTTAGTGACAAATGTGGCTGCAAATTGCTGGCTAGTTGATTAAACAATTTTGTTTCAGGCTTCTCTGAGTAGCAAGACTCTCTTAAGTAAAAAAGGATGGTTATGGCTAGTCTGGTAAAGTGGGGAAAGTCAAGAAGAGTGTGCCCATATTTCAGTGAGTTGGGAAAATAAAGTTAGCAAAGTTTTTCTTCTCAGTATTCACAAATTTGGAGCACATCTGAAGAGTTTTCTGGCTCCTCAAAGTAACATCCTTACTCACAGCTTCTGGACTTCATTCACCAGAACTGTAAAGCAATCAGCTTTCCAGTGGGGCTGCTAGGCTCCAGCACAATTAAAGGCCTTCTAGACTATCAGTTGGCAAAGAAGCCAAGAGGGACTTTAAATGCTAACCCCGGAACTGGACTTTTTGTGAGGACATTTGAGCATGGAAGCCATTACAAGGAAGCTAAGCTAGCTGTGGTTCTACCCTGGCAACAAGGACAGTAGTAATAGTCAACTATAATGTGACATTTTGTAATTGCACTTGAGGTGCTTCTTGAAACACCACAGGAACAGTACTGTTCCTCAAGTTTCTTGAATTTTCTAAGGTACCAAACCCAGACAGTTCCATGAAGCACAATCACCAAAATTCAGGTTGTTTTTTTGAAAGATAAAGAGAGACACTGGAAATATTTTTCAAGAAAAACAAGGATATAAAAAGTAGACAATTGTTGAATTACTACAAGTAGCTATTGTTGCACAAGAAAGACAGATTAGCAATGTAGGGAGCTGCCTCATCCTTAGTGGCTGGAAAAGAATGGACTGTTACTTAATTAAGGGTATCAGAGAAATCATGTGGATGGAACATAAACCTAGATAGAGTATTATTTGAAGATGTTCAAAAGGAAAAGAAAATCAAAATTACAATGTTAAATACAAGAACCAGTGAATAGTCCTATCAGGTCCCCTACAGAGGCAGTAACCAACTTCTTCATTGTCACATCACATTGGTGAGATTCGCTAGTCCTGTTCTGAAGATTTTTATGTTTAGGTCTGTTCTAGGCTTTAGCCCCTAGATGAATGTGAAGAAACGGCTTCCATACGTTGTTTAAATTGATGGACAAGGGGCACTTTGGGCAAGGGGAATGCTGACTCATTTTGATTCTGAAATCATCTGTAGGAGACACTCATCTGACTAGAACTTGAAAACAATGACACAAAGCTGGTAATTAGGTATATATCTTAGGTGCCTAAGAAAAAAAATCTATGCCTGAAGTATCTATGGCTATTAGTGATCTGGAAAGATCAGACCCTTCAGTATTTACATTACCAAAGCTAGGGTATCAGGACTTCTTGATGTTGGCATAGGAGCATTGCTTCTGCTCAGACCAACTTGGATATGATAGAGCTCACAGACCCCAGCAGTACAAGAGCATAACAAAATGAAAATGAGTCTGATGGCCTGAGATTTGTGTGGATACGAGAGAAATAGAGTAACTCCCCACTTAATGTCCTTCAGTGCCAGTGGGCTCTGCCTGTGTGGGGCAAGACGGGGGCACCTCCCAACTATAGTACTGTACTGTACGGCAAAAAAAAATTTCCCTGGAACCTAACCCCCCTATCCCGTTTACATTCATTCTTATGGGGAAATTGGATTAGCTTAACATTGTTTCACTTAAAGTCACATTTTTCAGGAACATAACTACAACGTTAAGTGAGGAGTTACTGTAATGGGAATTAGAGAACAGCCTTACAGAACTGAATTCTTTTGCACTGCAGCTCAAAAGATTCCTAGATACCTTCACCACAGGCATTAGTTCCTTAAATCACTTTTACCTGAAAGAGAGGGCTCTGCTTTTGTGCACCTGATGTCTTATCTATCCAGGCGTCCAAGGGTTTTAGAGTGTTGGTGTTCTGAGTAACTACAGGAAACTTAGCTGCCAAGGTAGGTCTGCTGGACACATGTAACTGCTGCTCCTGTTGCACTATCTGGAGTTTTTTCAATAACTCTTGAGGTGAAATCACTCCAGAACTGGTTGATTGGTTGCCAGAGAGGGAAAGTGGCTGTCTAGGAAGTTTGGACTGTTCTTTACCAGCAGTCTGAGGTCCTAAAGTCTGGGTTGGAAGAGAGCCATTGAAATATACCAGATGTGGCTGGGTCATGTTATTTATCGGTGCTGCTGATGCTGTAGCAGAAGTCCTGCTGAAGATTGAAGCTGTTGAACTTACAGTACCTGTTGCACTTGGGTCCATTTTGGTCACTGATCCTGACTGTCCCTGAAGTTTCTGTAACAAGCTTTGAGTGCCAGTTGTGTCCTGGGCTGGATGAGATGTTACAATACCATGAGAAGTCACAGGTTGGAAGAGTCCAGTGAAAACCTCCCCTACGGAGCGTACATTGCCATTTTCACACAGTCGATTCTCAGGAAGCTCAGACAGTGGATGAAGGTCTGTCCCACGCACCATAAGTTTTTGAATAGCTGGGCAAAGCTGCTTCTCTGCTGAGGGTGAATGTCTGCCAGGTTCCTCATAGGACAGCGAACGCACCACACTCTGCCTGACAGAAAGATTAAGTTGGTGCTTTTTCTGTGACTGTTCTGGGACATCTTGGTATATGGTAGGATTTTCTTGTTTTCCAAATAGTGCTGTCAAAGATAAGTGTTGTCGTTCGGAGTCCATGTTCTGCGAGAAAAAAGAGAATAAGTGAAACAGTTCTTGTGCACATTAAACTACATTAACTGTCTGAAGTGTTACCTTGAAGTATCTAAGGAACAGCCAAGACAACTGACCTACACTTCCTCCTCTCAAGAGGTTTATTTAATGATTGTGTCATGTGGGAGGAAAGGATTTTTCAACAGCCTTGAAATTCCTGGTCTGTGAGAAAAATGCCGCCTCCAGAAAAAAAGGTACCAACTTCACTTTCAGTGCCTAGAGAGAAGGGTCTCCTCTTACAGTCACTAATAAAATATTAGAAAAGCTCAAAAAGTTATGAAGGGGAAGAAAGGAACCTTCTGTCCTTGTGGGAAGTAATGTCATTTTCTGTCTGTTGCCTTATCATGGCACAATGGATGCAGCTTGCTAGATTTTGCATTGTGATTTTTTTTTTAGTTATATAAAAGGCATCGATCATGTATGGAAAGGCATTTGTACAAATTTAAATTAATAAATGAATAATAAAATAAGCTGTGTTCCACTGGCTAGTTGGGGATTTGTCTGCAACCACAACATTCCTAAATTGACAGATCAATTGTTTTTGCTTGAATCTGTTTTAAATAACCATTTTACACAAAAAGCTGTTTTTTGTAAAGAGATATTCATTTTGCATTAAGACCATCCCATTTACCCTAATTCCACTTTGCATTATTGTACTATTTGATCTACGCAAGCATCCTCCCATGCCTGATATGTTATAGCAGCACTAGTCAGAGTGCAAATTAAAGTGTACCTTGCCTTGCTGAGGTATTTGTTGGTGCTGAGTTTCAATGGGCTTCACTGGTATTGGTTTGATCAGGTTGGGGTTGTCATAGATAGCAGAGGAACTGGTCATTTGTTTTGGCTCTGAACAGGTCTTACACTGCAATAGAAATAAAACATATTTTGGAATGAAAGAAACTACCACTTTTTAAAGGGATGTTCTCCCCTAACTTTGTATCATAAAATCCCAAACTGGTTAAATCTTCAAGAAATACCACCACTTGCAAACCCTACAACTGATTGCAATAAATGAGGATACTGAATAGAAGTCTTTTCCTAGGAACGTTAGCATATGTAAGTTGATGGACTCAAGTCCACAATGCTTTGTACGTAAGCCTTTAAAAAAGAAAAAAAATCCCAATTCCCTTCCTCATCTTTTCCTTTTCCTGTATATAAGGGAAAACCAACCTGGCACCTTAGAGACCAGACCACAGCTATAGGTTCTCTCTATCAGTGAACAGCTAGTTCTGTCATGGCTTGTAAGTAGCTTAGGTACCTGAAGGATTTATATGCACATATATTTATAGGCAATCAATAGGCACATCTTACATATTTTATATTAGCATTTTCATAACCTCATAATTTCAGCTTGTCTGGCAGATATAGTTCTATTGAGAGACAACTGCCACCCTCAAAAAAGCATAAGCCTTGCAATTCAATGCACATTTGTTTTTCTTGAATGCTCCTGTCTGGATTGCTGCTGGTTTTCAAAAAGGAAGAGGAAAAAAAAGAAAGAGAAATGGAGAGACGATTAGAGAACATGAGCGTGTCAGTTTGAAAGCTGGTATCCTATGGCTTTTCCACTGAAAATTACATGGAACAAAATTTAGAGAGGGCCTATAAAATAATGCTGTACAGTAAATCACTGTTTACTATTTTTACTAGTTTCTGTTTTTTTTTTTAAAAACAGGCTTGTAAGGGAGGACTATATTTTAAATCTTTTTTCCTAGGGTTGAAGGTTATATTTGCTGATCTCCTCTAGATAACGGTCTCATGCCATCGACAGTCAGATAACATGTATAGTTTATACACACTTAAAAGCTTAAGGAAAAAAACTGAAGTATGTGATTGGTTAGCATTTGAGAGTATATTCATTTGTTAAACAGTGATATGTTAACTGGTATTCTTATCTCAAAAAGGATAGGGCAGAAGAAGAGGGGGATTCAGAGATGCTTGACAAAGATGATTAACAGTATGGAAATACTAAAATATGAGGAGAAACTGGGAATATTTAGTTTAGAGAAGGTGCAAATAAGAGGAAACATGCCGGAGGTAAACAAAATAATGAATAGTACAGAAAAGGTAAATCAAATGCTTTTCTTTACCCTCTCATAATTGAATGACAACAAATGTAAATTTGATAAAAGGAAATTATGCACTGTATAAAGAAAGCAGTATTAGCCCGTGGAACTCTGATACAAGATACTACTGTGACCAAGAGATAAGCAGGATTCACAGAAGGGTTAAATATTTGTATTAATAACAAGAACAAGTTAATTAGACACAACAAACAAAAATGTGGAGGAGCTATAAATCCTCATTCTTCAGAACATAAACCAACCTCTAAACAGATGAATATTAGGAAAAAGCTTTCCTTATGTCCAGATCATTCCTTAATTGTTGACTTTGGGCTTGTACACCTTCCTCTGAGGCATCTGGTTCTATGCATTGTTGGAAATAGAATAATGGAACAGATGGACCCCGGGTCTGATACAGTTCCTATGCAATTACTAAAACGATCGGGCTCTTAGGCTTTTGGTGTTCAGAGACCATTGCCTATCATGCTGACCCATGTCTTACTGTTTCGTTGTACGCCCCCATGTGTCTATATCCATGTACTAGCTCTTGTCTTAGAATGTAAGCTCCTTGGGGTGGGGACCATCTTTTCATTCTGTGTCTATCCAGTGCCTAGCACTGTGAGGTCCTGGACATGGCAAAGGCTCCTAGGTCCTATGGTGGTACTACTACTAAAGAAACAATGGGGTGGTCTGAGTAGCAGATGCAAAACTGGCAGGATTCAAAGGACTGATCATAAGCCAGAATAGCTATCAAACAGTTAAAAATAAACTTGAGAGATATACAAGGCAGAGTGGACTGAAAACTATCCAGTGCATCCATTTCTAATACACCTATCACCATGGGAAAACTAATGAGAAAGAGAGGGACAGATTGGTTCACTGACTGCATGAGGAGGCCAATAAAGAAGATCTTGAGGGGAGTTAGAGAAGGCAGGGTATTTATGTCCTGGTTCTATGGAATGCTGGGCTTGAGGGAACTGCCCTAACTGCCAACTACTTCTCAAAATAGTTCAGTGGCTGTGTGGACAGGCATGTAACTCCTACAATAGTGCTCGGGTGAGGAAATGTCATGAAGGAGAATCAAAGTTCAGTTCATACACCTGCGATCCTGCTGTTCTGCTTCAACCTCTGGATCAGATGCTGCCTTCAGCACTGGTTTTTGGAGGCACAAACACAGACATGCTAAAAGGGCTGCTAGCAGCAAGGTAGAAAACGTTAGTTCAGTTCTTGAATCTTCCTTCATGCTGTGCCCATTGGGCATAAGGTCAGCAACTGCTTCAAGCAACAGGACTAGGAAACTATGACAACCAAATAGTAAACTTTGCCCTGAAAGGAGAACTGCAAAGCAAAAATGGAACTCGAGTTAACTATAAAATGCTGTACTGAATGCCCTCTGGCTAGGCTGGGTGGGCAGCATTCAACACAGAGACCTATATAAGCTAACCTGCTACAATTTTTGACCCTCAGTGTAAAAACTTGTTAGTATACACTACTGAAGATGTCTGGGGTATCTCAAATGTCAAAAGTCTCATCAATCCAAGTGCAGACTGTGGTATTTGATAGCACACAATTGTGAATTTTAGGAGCTCTTCAAATGAATTAGGAAGTACCAAGAGGATTTCACAGAAGGCAAGAATTTATATTGATTTCTATGCTCAATGCCCCAAGACCTGGTTAATGAGGGCAGAAATCTGGGCTTAACTAAAGTTTCACTTTTGCTTTGCAGTTGCCCTTTAAAACCTGTTACATATGGATGACGTAGAAAGACAACATCAGAACAGCAATTTGAAGATCCAGTATGGAAGAGTGAAGAGTGTGCCAATAACATTAAAATAGATATTTGTGTTAAGAAAAGTTTCCTTTACATTAATCAACACCGAATGGCATATGTCATTGTGTTGTCTATTCACCTATCTTTGTTAGGTCCCTCTGGAGTTACTTCACCTTTAAAGTTTGTGCATGCAGCATCCACACACGGAGTTACAGAGCAGCACTTTGATGCACACTGCTATTCAACCCCCACTTAGTCTGAGCTGTACAGCAATGTAGACATGCCCTTAAGTCACTTCGGCTCTTTGGAGAATTTTACCACTGGACTTCAATGAAAGAAAACAGACCTCTTGAATGCACTGAAACCTGCTTGTTTATCTTGTCTGTTCCTACTCTATGGCCTGGTCTACACTGGGGGAGGGGATGGTGTCGATGTAAGATACGCAACTTCAGCTATGCTATTCTCATAGCTGAAGTCAACTTCTCTTATTTCGACTTACCTCCCGTCCTCACGGTGCGGGATCGAAGGCCGCGGCTCCCCCGTTGACTCCACTTCCACCTCTCACTCTGGTGGAGTTCCAGAGTCGACGGGGAGTGCATTCGGGGATCGATCTATTGCATCTAAACCAGATGCGATAAATCGATCCCCGATAGATCGATCGCTACCCGCCGATCCGGCGGGTAGTATGGACGTACCCTATGGCTCACGAGGCTTCCATTATCCTCCCAAATCACAGAGAATGCAGAAGCGTTAAGTACACTTGACAAGCTGATTTCAGCACAATGAGTCTTGAGACAATCTGGCAAGAAAATATAACAGTTGTGAAGTGGTCAAAAACAATGGTAGTTATGCAGTATAGTGGCATTTGAAATAGGGGTGTCTTTTGAGGCAAGGGGGATAGCTGCCTCCCCAGACCTTGGTTTGCCTTCCTCCTCTGACTTTTCATAGGTCTATATACTCCATTGTGTCTTTCACTTTTTACTCCTTCTCCGAACTCTGCAGGATATAATATATCCTATAACAATGTTTTAGATGCTGATGCAACTTTGACCTTTCCTCCCAAATTTTTCTGAAATGATACCCCTGATTTAATTTAAAAATAAATCTGTGCGTCACTATTTGTCGCCTTCCTCCTTTCGTAATTTTATGTTACTAAGGACACTGGCATGAAAACATGATCTCTAGTCTGTACCAGGTCAGCTGTTCCTGCTGCTTTTGCCCCAGCTGAAGGCGAAGTGCTCTGTTGCAGAATATTTCCTTGGCAACCAATTATGATGCCACAAACATAGGATTACATGGGGCATAAGCAGCAGCAGCAAATTTACAAAATATTCAGACTTTGTTTGCAGAAATATCTCAGAGGAAAATATTTTTGTATTTCTCCTCTTCTATTATCCTACTACATAAATTTATATGAATAAAGGGAGAGAGAGAGAATTTTCTCTGTCTATCATTCATTCATCACAAAGATATCTGAGCACAAGCCTAATGTTTTTCTAGATTTTCCAGAAGGTACCATTATAGTTTTTTCAATAGTGGCTATTCAAATTAGTTGTAAACATTTTATTGTATATGAAGCAACAAAGTTTTGATCCAAGCCTAGGTACCAATTCAGGATTAAATTACATATCAAGTCTTCTTTTTGTCATCTGTTTAAAGCATTAAACCCACCTCTTACACAGAACAGATCTCAAGATGCTGGTTTCAAAAGCAGCTCTGCCACAAGAAACAAAGGCTACATTTCATGGGAGCCAAGAAAATTCATTACAGCCTTGCTTAAAATCTTATTAGTAACCACATTTCACAAAAGAAATAAAATCACCTCTCTTTAAATTGCTTGTGTTAAAAAAAAAAAATATTCCCAGATCCAAAACTCTTATATGTTATGAGCTCATTATTCAATGGCGCTGCATATGAAAGAGAGTAAACAGCAGCAGGATCCAACGGAGGATCTGGAATAATTTACACCATTGATATGAATAATTGAAATGATTAGACTTCTAATCTGAAAGGTAAAACATTTTGGGCTGCTCAGTAATAAAGAGAAGAAAGTTAATTAATCCATTAGTTACTTAGGTGTCTTAGAAACTCCAGAACACAGAGGAAGCATGTGGGTTCGAATTATACTAGGTTTCAAACCTTTTCATTTTCATCCATCAATGACTAAACTACATCTCACGAACTACATTTAAAAACAGTTACTTACATGCTAGGTAGGGGTCTTCTCAACCAACACTAATGTTTAAAAAGACATTAGATATTTGTCAAAGAGACTGAGAATAACTTCCCAGCAGCTAGAAGCCACCACGAGTACGTCATCCACATTAAAGAAGTTACAGCTCTGAGGCACCAATGAATAGGCAAGGAGTATGTAGATTCATGTGTCAAAAAATCAAAGTCACTGAAATGTATCCCATAAGCACACATCACTTAGATAATACTTCATTCTGCCATGAGTGCAGAGGACTAGACTAGGTGACCTCTCAAGGTCCCCTCCAGTCCTATGATTCTATGATCACTTAATGATACCCCCACAGAAAAACAAAAATTCCTATATGTAGTATTTTCCTTAGAAGATACTGATACACAAACATGAAATTGTTTTGCATGTTTTGTCAGGGAAAACCACATCAGGCATATTGCTCCAACACTGTAATTATTTGGTGTTTGCAAAGTAATTTTACAAAAAGAACATAAATCCATTATAAAACAAAACAGAGGTGGTGTCACGTTATCATGATGCTCAAAGGAAATTTTACACACCTTGGTATATTCATCTTTGGCCTTGGTAAGCATACGTAAGATATCCACTTCCTTGCTATCACCAGAGCTCTGGATCATTGGAGAGGCTCCTGCTCCAGCCACCTGCCGTGCTTTGAATTGCTCCTGCTGAGTTAGACTGGAAGTGAGGGGTAAAGTGGGAATCCATAAGGCAGAAATAAATGAAAATATCAAGTTCAACCACGATTGTTTTTAATTACTAAACAAAACTCTAGAAGTCTATATATTTTTGCAGTCTATATAAAAGGATGGTTTGACTGGGGACAAGATGAAGTTTCCTCCAAATTCTGTGCACACAGGGCCATAAAGACTTGAATTTCTGAAACTAAATCACAGGTTCCATAGCCAGAAGGTACAGAGAATTTATTGTGTTATTCAGTTCTGACTGGTGGTGGGAGGTGGGGAACAGACACAATTCAGTCATTAACTTGTAGTAAATGACCAATTTCCTGCCCCAGGTGTTTTATAATTGCAGCAGAATGCTGAGAGTTCTAGCACACAGCCACTTGGCTGAGCTACAGGGTATTTTTTAATCTATATGAAATGCTGTTATTATAAACCACTACACATGGTTTCCAATAGCATGAATCATGTGAAAACTAGTCTTTATTGTAGTAAATTACCAGTTTGAGAGTACCTAATCACCACCAACTGCAACTTGAGCTAGTTAACTAATATTAGCTGTTAAAAGCCCAGGTTTCCTAGGGATCATTGCTTATTTCTGTAAATTGTTTCTCTATCAATTATTTCTTGGGTCACAATTTAGCCACTTCAGTGCTGTATGACATGCTGTGGTGATTTTTTTCTTCTGTCTTATAAACCACTGTATTTCTCACTGTATGTATGCCTACTAGGGCATACTATGTATGCTGCAGTGTAAACATACCCTAAGGCCTCAAAAACTTTGATAAGATTTTATCAAAAATTAAGGACCTCCAACCCCTTTCCCATCAAAAACAAACAAATAAAATGTTGCCAAAAAGCAGGCATATATAGCAGGGTAAAGGAGCGAGCCATCAGATATAGAGCAGTAGGCAGAGAAGGGATGGGCTCTGCCAGCAATGGACTCTTAAAGAAAGCAGTGAAAAAGCTAGATGAGTGGACATCAGTAATACTATCAGAAATGAAATGTTGCACAGAATATATATGGTTTTATGTGAGGTGTTTGATCTCTGATTTGATTGTATAATTAGAGCTTATAAAAAACTGAAAATTGTTTTATTAAGCAAACAAATATATTGAAGTCAAAGCCTTATGTTTCAGAAAAATGACAAAGAACTTAATCTTGCACATTTTGTTAAAAAAAAGAGGAGAAATAGAAGGAGTTGTTCAAGGTTAACATAGAAAGGACATATAAAAATACAGAAAAAACCTGCAGGCATTCTTTATTAATGTCCCCTCTTCCCACTTACCCCTTTTCTTTTTCTTGCACACCTGTAACGGTTACTCCTTTTAAAACTACAGGTCCCCCAAAAGAGCGGGGAAATTATTGATTCTAACCCCAATGTAGTAATTTTTCATTGAGACACTCTCTGAAATAGATCTGTAAGGTTTTAGAGAATAAATCAGATGACCCATTACATTCTGATATAATTTGAGAGATACCAAATTATGTAAAAGGTACTGTATTGTTTACACATTTATTTTTAAATATATAATATTTAGTGATGTGTGACACAATATTATTTTCAACAAGTTCAGTATAAATGGGGTTAATGTTCAGAGGTGTAATACCATCCAAGCAATATAATGTGCATGTATATACAGAAGTACATACACATAAAGAGCACAAAAATCTTGTTTACCCATCATCACTTACTTTTTCATGAGCTCTGCAATTCTTTGGCATTCTTCCTTATCATAAAACCAAATTCCATAAATGGACACTGTAAATGCACATCAAACACAAACTATGAGCATCTTCTCATACATAGTATTCCACCTGACAGCAACTCTCTTTGGAGTGGGTAGTTAAAGGTGACTTGCAAAAGATTTTTTTAAAAATGTTTCTTTAAAATATTATATTATATTATATATATAATTTTTTTTTCCTGATTACATATATGTCAATTCTGGTCTTCCTTGATTTTGCTGGAGGATTTATTGGATATCTCAGAGACTGTACATTGCTAGCTTTCAGACCTGTGTGGGAGCGTGGAATCCTTTTCTCCACAATGTTAGTTATTGGAGTTAAACAATACTCAACAAAAAACAAATTCTCCTTCTCTTCTCAAATTGCTTGACTTACATTTACTTAGCTTTTGTCATGTGATGGGGGGGAGGGATAGCTCAGTGGTTTGAGCAGTGGCCTACTAAACCCACAGTTATGAGTTCAGTCCTTGAAGGGGCCATTGGGGGATTGGTCCTGCTTTGAGCAGGGGGTTGGACTAGATGATCTCTTGAGGTCCCTTCCAACCCTAATAATCTATGATTTTACCAGTTATCAGTGTATTATACGTAAACAGAACCTGAATTAGTAATGCAACAAACAAGTGGAAAAACAGTTTAAAAAACAAAAACCACCTTTCAGACCCTTCTTACATACTATACAAAGGAAAAGCACAACCCCAATTTTTCCCCTTTGCAGGTCACCTTTTATGTTGTCCATTACCACTCCTCCCTCTCCCCCAAAAGTAACAAATTATATACTAGAAGATGCATCCAATCCCAGGACTTGAAAATACAGTCTAGTCCACAAACGTAACTTCCTGCAGCCCTGCCCAGCAGCAGATTTAAATGTACTGACAATATAAAATTCTCAAAAACATCCAGACTTATGCCCTGCCCACAGCAATGAAACCATGATGACTGCAATAAACAGTTGTAGCTAGCATGACGTTCTTGTTCAGTGCAAAACAAGAAGTTTTCCAATCAGAAACATGTTACATAACTGCATACACCTAGTGGAGTACAGCTACAACAATATTTGGCTGTCAAGTGTCTGAGAAAGGAGCTCCTGCCTATGCAGATCAGGGAAACTGTGCTAACTGTAACCTTGTTACAATATAGTTATTGCTAGCGTGGTCAGCACAGTCGGGACAGGGATACTTAAAATGAAATGAAAATAGAAGACAGCATTTTTACACATTCAGACTGTTAATTAAACTCACTGTCGTGTGTCCTATAACTCTCTCTGTATTATGGTGACCCAGTGCAATCACTCCTATTCTATACATCTATTTCCACAGCCTTATTGTGGAATGAAAACTTGGCATAGGAGGTTTACGCTGGAAAGGACTTTGTTAACATTTGAAAAGAAAATTAGCTTACAGCTGTTTGTAAGGCAAAGAAATGCAATGAGCTGTCCGCCCCATTTCCCCTCAAATTTTCAGCCATTTGTTATTTGCAAGTCATTTGTATAACTAAAAAAGGACTGAAGTTAAATTTGCCAAAAGATTATCTTTAAATATGATTTAATCACAATGTCCTGGCAGGGTGGAGCAAGGAGGACACAAACTAAATAGGCAATGAACAGCACATTTTAAAACTATATATGGTGCGTATCATTAATTTTCAGAATAGTGTCATGATGATTTTATTACTTGTCTAAATAAGACA
Source organism: Chelonoidis abingdonii (assembly GCF_003597395.2). NCBI lineage: Eukaryota > Metazoa > Chordata > Testudines > Testudinidae > Chelonoidis > Chelonoidis abingdonii. The sequence goes on from NC_133769.1 coordinate 117,901,439, forward strand.
TTCTATACCATAGGCTGTGATGGTTCCAAAACTTATGTATAAATACATAACCGAGCTGTTGGTGTAAATTGTGCAAATAATGAACATCCTATACAGAAAAGAAAATTAAACTTTAAAACCTTCATTTAAAAACACTGAGTTTATAACACAAACCAATAAAGGTCAGGAATGTTAAACTGCAAACCTTTGAAACTAAACATGAGATCTGTTTTTAGGATCCCTAATTACTAACAGAGTATGCATAAACTCAAAAAACTAAACATCCTTTTTTATACAAAATATTTGAAAAATTCATTGTTCTGTTAGGTCCTGTTTACACTGCAAACAGTACAATAACTGAATCCTTCAATACAATACAGTAGAGGACAGATGTGATTAAAACACAGTTAAGACTGAACATTGTTTTAAAAAGTTTTACCAAACCATTGTAAAGGCTCTGCAAAGTCCCATCTACCCAATCATGTCCAACTTGTATTTTAATTGTGTCAAGGTGCTACTGTACTGTAAATTGGGCTCTAGTATAGGAGTGGTCATAGCGTAAGACCATAGTTGCCTGCCATATCTTCAGTTCAAAAATCTTTATTCTTCCAAAGAAATTTATATTTGACACCTGGGAAATTTACATCACTAAAATCAATTACAAGTCAACGAAACACAATAATCTCTTTCTTTGTTAACATGGGCTAACAGGAACACCCTACCACCTCTGGCCACGGACAATTTAAAATCTGGAACCAATAGCAAGAGCAACCCTGCAGATTTCAATTCCTGTGACAGAACATGAACAGAGACACGCTCTCTCTCTAATTACCTGGGTAACAGACCATTTTAGATTTCATAGGTTATAATGAACAGTTTGACATGCACTCAGAAGCAGACAGACAACATGTGTTGATCACAGAGCATGGAATGTTGACTACTAAAGTGATCTGGCCTATTCAAGTGACACTCCACCACATCAGTTGAAGGTTTGAGTTCTTTTCTCAGGTAGCCTCAAGGCATATGTCCTCACTGCAGAGTAAGCCTAGGCCAGTGGTCCCCAACGCGGTGCCCATGGGCACCAAGGCACCCACCGGGGCATTTATGTGCACGCGCCTAGTGCTCAGTAGGGGAGAGAAGCTGCGGCCCCATGACTGCCGGGGACAGAGAACTCCGGGGCTGCAGGCGCCGGTGTTCTTGGTCCCTCGCAGGCGCGGGGCTGTGGCTTAAGCTGGAGAGAAGCCGCGACCCCACGCCTGCTGAAGACAGAGAACACCAGGGCTGCTTGGGGTGGCAAAAAGCTGGGAGCCGGCCCTGGCCAGAGCCCTGCCACTGGAGAGCCAGAGCATCGTCCCCTGGAGCTGAGCCCGGGCTGCGGTGGTCAGTGGGGCTCCTGGAGTGTGTGAGGAGCCAGGGAGGGAGGGAGGGAGGGAAGCAGGATCTGGGATGCTGGGAGGGAGGAGGGGTCCTGCTGCCGCTGCGAGTCTCCCCAGGGCGGCGCAGTGTTTCCCTGCCCGAGTAGGCTGTGCAGGGCGCCACTGGGCTGGGCAGGGGGTGTGGATTCCGGCTCGCGACTGGCTGGGCTGCCCGAGCTGCCAGGGAGCTGCCCCCTCCTGCCCCTGGACTCGGCCTGCCGCGCACCTCCCCCGCCTCAGCCCCGTGCTGCTTGCCCCAGGCCCCCACAGCGCCAGGGGCGGGGAGAGGTAGAGCCTGGCTCGGAGCAGGGCAGCTGGGGATACTGTCCTGCCAGGGGACCCCTGCGGCTCGGGCACCTAGGGGTCAGTGTCCGTCCTCTCGGCTCTGTCTGCACGGGGCTGGGGAAGCAGCTGTCAGTGCCTGCCCCTCTCAGCCTTTGCACCCCCCACCTCGCTCACGGCCTCTTCACTTGTACTTCCCCCCATTGCTCCTTTGCTGAACCCCTTCCCCTTGTACTCTCCGTTTACCCGCACCTCTCCCCTTATACTCTCCCCCAGCCCTCTCGTCCTGCACTTCCCCCTTCCCCTGCAACCCTTCTGATACCCCCTCTCCTCCTTCAGGAGTACATCACATCCCGCTTCTCTGCCAGTGTAGAGCCCCCAAGCACCCCCAAACCCACTCCTCTGCCTGAACCCTCTTTACTAGATCCCCATCCCTTTCCAGGTTCAAGGTTTGAGGGTTAGTCCCTATGCCTTCCATGTGCATTTGGGTGTGGGTGGGGGGAGAGCAATGGTGGGTGGGAGAGCCCAGGGCTGGGGTGGGGGACAGGCAAAAATTTTTTTGCTTGGGATGGCAAAAAACCTAGAGCTGGCCCTGCCCCGGCAGGCACGGAGCCCGCCTAGTGCCAAGCAGGGAAGAGAAGCCGCGGCCCCACGCCTGTTGGGGACAGAGTATTCTGGAGCTGCGGGAACCAGTGTTCTCTGTCCTCGCGGCTTCTCTCTGGATTCATATATTATGTAATATTAAATATGATGTTTTTCATATTATTTAATGTACAAACACAAAATCAGCCTTGAAAAATTGTCTGCGCCCACCACGCATTTCTGAAAACATGAATATGCTGCTAGCCACAAAAAGGTTGGGGACCACTGGCCGAGGCTCTTACTCGGATGTTGACTTTAACTCCCTTCCAGTCCACCCATAGAAACCTCCCACCAGAATTAAGTTAAGCTTTCAACCCAGGCTACCTTGCCTGGCTGGAAGTATAGAGCCAGGGCTGCACTTTCACTCAGGCTGGCAATCTGCCCTCTTTGCAGCGAGGAGGCAAAATCACTTGAGGGCTATTGTCCTCCAATGCCTTCCCGAAAGGACAGATACGTTTGTCCACGACTCAGAAAGAAACAATCACTGCAGCACAAAGAACCATGAGATGTGCCCCCAGAAGTCGTAGTGTCACACACAAGGGAGTGCCTGGCTTTTCACACCCGGGGTAGGCTAACCAGTGCTCAGTCTTGGGTGCTGATTACTTGGGATAACTGCAGTAAAGATAAACCCAAGCAGAGCATCTTGTTGAAACCTCAATTTATGGCTTATCTACACTGGCAATTTACAGCTCTGCAACTTTCTTGCTTAGGGGTGTGAAAAAACACACCCCGAGCGCAACAAGTTTCAGCGCTGTAAAGTGGCAGTGTAGACAGTGCACCAGTGTTGGGAGCTGTGCTCCAGCACTGGGAGCTACGCCCCTTGTGGAGGTGGTGTTTTTAGAGTGCTGGGAGAGCTGTCTCCCAACGCTGCGCTGCAACCACACAAAGCACGTGAAAGCGCTGCCACAGCAGTGCTTTAGCATTGCCAGTACAGACTAGCCCTTAGATTACTAAAGCATGGATTACTGGGACAAAGTGAGTTAAGAGTGGAACAGCCACATGCTCCTAGCCAGTCACAGATGGAAAAGGCAATACATACTATAGTTAGTACCTAAGAATCCAGGAGCATCAATAAATCTAAAATGACAGCAGACTACAAAAACTGTAATGGCAATGGCCTGGCATATCCCTGTAATAAAAGTTGAACTCAGACACCACCAAATTCTCTGGAAGCATTCTAGTACTTATTACAATAATTTGTCTCACCTAGACTGAGTCTAAACCAGATTGCTCCTATCCATTCCTCTAACTCTATCAGGCAGTGTTTGGCAAAAAACAAAACAAAAAATTAGATCTGAGTATCATCTGCCAAGTGGTAATCTCACAGGCCAAAATGTGTCTTTGCTTCCCCCACACTATACTTACACATTTAACAAAGGAGGAAGAGGATACTCCTCATCTTTTGAGATCTGTTCCAGAGAAAAGAAGAAATCTACTGAAAGGCCTCTTTTATCCATTCCTGTAAGGCTTTGCAGGGTGTTAGCAAAACAAACATATCATGGACAATGATATCAAAAGATGCTGACAGAGCTAACAAAACCACATGGACTCTGTAAGAACCAAAGACTAATTAGGAGGAGCTGGTCAGACTCATACTGCTTACTGAAAGAAATGTGATTCAGTATCAATCTTATACATTTTATTAAGACTCTCAGGGTTTGGCTACACTTGCAGGTGTGCAGTGCTGGGAGTTACAGCTGTCTTCGTACAGCTGTGTAGGGAAAGCACTGGAGTGTGGCCACGCTGACACCTACCAGCGCTGCAGTGTGGCCACATTTGCAGCATTTGCAGCGGTGTTGAGAGTGGTGCATTATGGGCAGCTATCCCACAGAGCACCTCGTCCCATTTTGGCGCTGTGGGTTGTGGGAAGAGGGTGGAGGGTGCAGGTCATTCTGCTTCCTGTCCCAACGGCCCGTGATGCATTGCTTCACATCCCAGCAATCCCTGATTTTACATCCACGTTTGGCACCAACTTGACTCTCTCAAAGGTTTCTGTGCAGCGTGATTTCTGTGGGAAACAGAGCCCTAACTGCTGAGGAGTATGCTGACGAGTCTCGTCAGCACATCACGTTTGGCAGCTGAGCTATTCCTTAAGATCCAAAGTGATGAGGAGTCCGACAATGATAGTGAGTCGCCTGACACATATGACACAAAATTGCTGCTGGCATTCATGGAAATGCTCAGCACCGTGGAATGCTGCTTTTGGGCTTGGGAAACAAGCACTGAGTGGTGGGATCACATCATCGTGGAAGTCTGGGATGACAAGCAGCGGCTGCAGAACTTTCGGATGAGAAAAACCACTTTCATGGGACTGTGTGCTGACCTCGCCCCCGCCCTGCGGCGCAAGGACACAAGATTGAGAGCTGTCCTGCTGGTGGAGAAGCGAGTGGCTATTGCAATCTGGAAGTTGGCAACTCCAGACAGCTACCGATCGGTCAGGAACCACTTTGGAGTGGGAAAGTCGACCGTTGGAATCGTTTTGATGCAAGTCTGCAGGGCCATTAATCGCATCCTGCTAAGAAGAACCATGACTCTGGGGAACGTGCAGGACATTGTGGATGGGTTTGCACAAAGGGGTTTCCCTAA